>NC_056613.1:4965805-4990375 GCF_018340385.1 Cyprinus carpio | reverse complement strand
ACATTCACAAACACCCACTGACACCCACACACACACACAACACACACCACAGCATTCACTCAAACACCCATGACGACCCACACTCGCTAACACGCACACGGGGTGCGTCGATCCTAAAGACATCACACCACACACATACATAAACACACACTCACAAACACACACACACACACACATTCACAAACACCCGCTGACACACACACACATTCACAAACACCCACTGACACACACACACACACACCACAACAATCACTACATCCACGGGGCGGCACGTACACATACATAAACACGACCACTCAACCACAATCCAACAACAACCAACAAACACACAACTAACAAAAAATCCACACCACACCAAATCAAAAATTCAAAACCACAAATTCATATAATACCCAAATATCACAACACTCAACAAACGGGGGGATTCTATCTACACCTACAACTCACACCCAAACAAAAACCACAAACACATGGGGGTACATCTATCACAAGGGGGGGAAATCAAGTCATGTTCGCTTGAACTCACATACAATCAAGAAATAATTCATAAAAAGAAAAATAACACATCTTCTAAAATTTAAAACAATCAACCCACAAAATAACTACATAAAAATCAGTCACCTACAATCACTCAACTCAAAAATAACTCGACACAAAACCACACACACAAAAAAATCCCCCAGAAAAAAAAAAAAAACCAAGACAAAACGCCAGAAAAACACGCAACAACTCTATCATAAACATTGATACAACAAAAACTCAATCACCCAACGGCACACAAACTATACAATTCAACCCAATCCTCACCACACACCAACCTACATTCACAAAACTACTTAGTAACTAAGTTAGAAGCAAATATGCAGAAAATCAAACAGGGCCCTCGTCGCATATAAAGCTGTAAAAAAACAAGACACTCAACTAAAATACTCCACTTTAACACAACACAAAACAAAAAGTATCCACAACAAACAAATCACCATCAAAAAAAACAAAAATAACACAACAAAACAAGCTATCGAAGGAGCATCAGATCTGAGTCAAAGAAAAACAGGCGTGAACTACCAAAAAAAAAAAAAAACAAGTTTTCAACAATCTGTTCAATGTTCAAACTGGGGTGGGGCGAGGCACTCTCTACATGCGTGTTGCTTAAATGTTGGTTACCAAACGTGCTAAACTCAAAATAATACAGCAAAGATACGGATCTAAATACAAAGAAAAATGTGAGCGTCAGTGTCGTGGCTGTGTGTGTGTGGAGTGGGGGTGGTGGGGTATCGCGTCGTAAAGAAGTAGCTGGTGAGGTATGCCAGTCCAGGCACTCCGGGATAAGGGCCTGGCAAAGATGCAGTGAAAGGGGGGTGTGGTTTGTATTCGGCTGCGTGATAACAGCGTTGTAATTGAATGGGGGTTCTTTGGGGGGCAACATTGGTTCCTCTTGTGGGTCCTACTGCAATACATAAACAGCGGTCGAGGTGAAAGGACATTTCCTAGAGGTCAAACGGCCGTAGGAATGTTCTTAGCAAAGCAATGTTTATTACTAAAGGGAAGGAAAAAGTAACACAACCCATAAAAGTTTTTTTGTTTTACGTGTGTACATGTATTTTACATATATACAGGGGGGGGGGAAGGGGGGGTGGGGGGGGGAGGGGCAAAAATGCGTCTTCAATAATAAAACTATTTACATGGCTTTACATCATATAAAACACACCACTACAAATCACAAAAAATAATTATGGACTAAATGGTAATAAAAAACAAACCTAAACAATTAAATAAATTTGCCATATAACAAATCAGCCTGTAAAAAAAATATACAAACATAACAAATACACGACCGCAACTAGTATAACATAAAAAAGGCAAACATAATCGTATCACAAAAACATCAATTGCGTTAAAAGGAGATATAGATTAACATTGTGCTAACTGCTAGACAAAGGTAACACTACAAATGACGTAGTAAAATATGTAATAAAAAATAAATAAATGCAAGGGGTATAGATAAAACAAAAAATCACACACAAAAAAAAAAACACAAAAAAACGATACAAATATAAAACAATCAGAAAACAGAAATTTGCTAATTGGGAGTGTCAATGATTTGTCTCGAAATAGTGGTTAAAAACCAAAAAAACCAATCGTGGAGCTAGGCGTATTAAACAAAAAATAAATACAGAACAAAAAAATAAAATACAGGAATCTACATGACAGTATTAGTGGCATACACAAAAAATTCAAACTCCAAAACCTGGGATCCGTCATCACACAACGAACAAAACTATCATACACAATAAAAAATCAGGGTGCAAACAAAATAATTAACATTCTCTTGTAAACACACCCCTACACAACAAAAGCATGTACCAAATAAAAAAATCACAAAAAAAAAAATTCAAACACATTTCACATATAACCACCAAATAATAACACACAATTCTAAAAAAACAAACATACATTAAAAAAATAAAAAAAAATACAATAAAAAAAACAATATAAAAAAAAAAACTTATAAAAGATTAACATATCATAAAATACAAAGAAAAAAATAGGACAAAAAAAAAATGCGCGTTCGCTAACCATCTGAAAAAAAAACTGCCACAACAAACAAAAGAGCAACGTCGAAACAAAAAAACAAAATAAACCCTTACAAAAAAACACTAACCGCAAAAAACAACAACATAATTTAACCATCAACTGTCAAAAGCAAAAAGTGGTAGCGTGCAAAAAAAGTGAATAAAAACTGAGCACAACAGAAAATACACGAAAAAGACAATAATAAGCATTTCCACACAAATGGTCAAACAAAAGAAAAAAAAAAAAAAGTGTCAAACAAAAAACACCACGCGTGTTCATAAAAAATAACAATAAAAAAAGAAAAAAAAAACAAAATCTCAAACAAAGACAATACATACAAAATAAAACAAAGAGACACTAACAAGGACAACCCATTCAATAAAAAATAAACAAATAAAAAAAAATAACTCAAAGAACATAATAAATACAAATCAAAAACACAAAAAAAAGGAAACAGCAAAAAAAACCAAATCAACAAAAGACAAGATAAAACAAAATCAAAACAATGAATAACAAAAACAATCCTATCTGTTCCGCAAAAAAAAACAAGAAATCAAAAAAAACAGATAAAAAAAAAAACAAAAAAATTCATAAACAAAACACATAAATCCATCAACAACAAACAATAAACCCGTGAGCCATAAAACACGGCTTCTTTTAATTAAACATGCTCGTTTGGGAGCTGAGGTGACGAATAAAAACAAACAATAATCTTTAACAAGGATTTTGACATAATTGTCGACAAGAAGCGAATATCAGAGAGGACAAAATAAGCATCGTTAGAAGACTCATTAACACCTCGGTGAATTCTGAGGAAAGTAATAACAATGGTGTTTAATGGGAAGACATGGAATATCACAATGATCTAGTTTAAAAAACAAACTGTAAGGCAACACATAACAACAGTGGGCTAAAGGCACCATGAACAAAAACAGTTAAAAAAAAAAAAAGAAAAAAATCCCCGTACCCTACAACCCTATCACTCAAAGGGGGGGGGACCAAAAAAACAGGCTTGTTTAGATTCTAAAACACTTATTCCACAAAATTTATAAGCTTGTTTGCCCGGTCAAGTTTGGACCTAAAAGATGGTCGGCTGGACAAAAACAAGGCACAAACTGGATATTACACTAAACATTGTGGGGGACTACATGGTTCCAACAAAAAAAAAAAACCAGTAAAATACACACCATAAACACACATAAACAAAAACATAAAAACATAAACCACGACGCCCATAAATAAAAACGCACATCATAAACACAAACGCGTATGTCCTTCAGTATCAACGCATGTCAAAAACTCGATCAAAAATTAATCGGTGAAAATACGTAACATTAAACAACACATAAAACAACACAAACCAAAAGTATCAAAATATTTGCCCGGAATCCCCAAATCACACTAAATTAACCTGCTCACAGCTGACGCCACATAATCCCTGTCACAATGGCACTTGTTTTCCCTCACTGTATTTATTCTAGGAGCGAGAAAACTCATCACAACCCTGTTCTCCGCAAGATCTGAGAAAGATGCTATCCGCCCACCAGATCTGAATCAGCCAGACGCACCTATGCTTCGCTTCATCAGTTTGGTCTCACTGTCTGTATGCAGCAGGGAGATATTATCAGTTTCTTCCATTCAGAACACCACGTTTGCTCATGGCAGTTACGAACCATCCACGATTCGAGATTTCGGTTCTACTTTAGTTTTAAGGCACTGCACAGGCCATTTGTGATTGGCATTTGCGAAAGAGCACTTCAATACAAAAAGATCAAATTAATTATTAATACGGCTGGCTGTTCCCCGGCAGATGCTAGAAGTGTGGATCCAGACAGCGGCGGCTTCATTTGTGTTAATAAATCGAAATGCTGGTTGTATTTTTAATAAGGCGGGCTGTCACAGATCAGCGATGGGGCCTCTCATACTTTCGTCTGACCTCAAAAATAATTCTTTTTGAAAAGATGCATTGCACATTGTTAAAAAGGAAAATATATTTTATTAAAGTCCAGTAACTGCATGATTTTTACCGGTACAGTTCTTCCATAATGGACATCACGTGAGAAAGTCACCAGCTGATAAATATAAATATAATATAATAAATGTAATGTGAAACTTAAATTTTTCTTTACAGTGGATTTGCAACAATTCACATTTTTCAAAACTCTATAACAAATTAACTTTAATTAAATGGAATTCAATATGTGTTAATGACTCCTACAATTGTAGTTTACATCACTATGGTGTTCCGAGGGACTCAATACATCCGTGTACTCCCCTTCTTTTCTTTGCTTCAGAAAACTTTTTAAAGGGATCATGAGCTGAAGAAAACCAAATTCCCCTTGATACTTTTTGGACTATGAGAGGTCATGTGTACTACGAACACCATCTTGTAGGTTCCGAACTCAATACTTAGTTGTCATTATTCTAAAAACAGCTTATATTGAAGGCATTCCTGCAAAAACACCAGCTTGTGTAACATTTGACTCTAATGATGTGATAGTTGTGGATAGATCAGACCAGGACCGCCTCCGCATAATCGATCATCACCCTCTCTAACTGTTTAGGCCCGCCCACACATTCAAACACAAATGCAGCATTTATGCGATAGATGCGATGACAACCAAGCTATAAAGATGCTCTGAAAGTAAAAGACAGTGTGCATTGCCCGGCTTATGTAAAATAGACGTGTTTTGCGTTTGCCTTCCCTCTGATCCTAACAATAGGAAAAGTATGAATTGAACTTTATTTTTAAGGAAGTATCCATGCCGTGTCTTAAATAATTCAGTCCTTTGTTCGGGCTTTCATTTTAAAACCCCAGGCGGTGGGGTTTGTTTACAAACAAGGCAATAGATTCAACACTGATTTTCCAGAAAGATTGTAAACTAAAGACTATGGTTGTTGCGACTATATTGGCTCTGACAGTAATGTCACAACACAATGTTTGTAAATTCGTGATTACTATTGCTTTGGTCTGTTAACCAGATCATTTGATTGAGTAGCTGTGTCCTGCAGCACAAAGCAGTCATAAGTAGCACAGGTATATTTGGCGCATAGACAACCATACATTGTTGTGGGTCAAAATTTATACATTTCTCTTTTATGACAAAAACATTAAGGTCTTAAGTAAGATCATGTTCCATGAGATATTTTGTACATTTTCCAATTTTCTACCGTAAATATAGATCAAAACTTATTTTTGATTAGTAATGCATTGTTAAGAACTTCATTTGAACAACTTTAAAGATGATTTTCTCAATATTTTATTTTTTTTGCTCCCTCAGATTCCATAGATTTTCAAATAGTTGTATCTCAGACAAATATTGTCCTCCTAACAAACCATACATCAATGGAGAGATTATTTATTCAGCTTTCAGATTATTTATAAATCTCAATGACACTTATGGCTGGTTTTGTGGTCCAGGGTCACATTTATGAATTTTTGACCTAAATAACAGCAGTGTACAAATGTGGGGAATGTACAGCTGTCAAACACACACAACTATTAGCCAATCCACAGCAGTCAGGCATTTACTTCCGAGTCTACAGTCCTCCATGTCTATTCAAACAGAAAATACCCTATTACTTCTAAATTAGATGTTTTTTTGATGTAAAAAATCTTGATAACATTATAAGTGGAATACAAGTGGAATTACCACTCACCATATCGCGCTTCGCAGCAGGTCTCGGGAGCGAGGTGGTGCTGTCACGGTGGCAGCGGTGCTCCATCTGAGCGCTTTAAAACAGGACTCCAGCATCTGTGAGAAGATTCGCCACTCGGCTGTAAGGTTCTCTTTTCCACGCATCGTGAAAGTGTGGAGCTCACTTCATCTTCCCTCCTCACTCTGTCTATGTCAGTCTCTCAGGTAAGTCCTTCCTAGCATTTCCACTTCCTCTTGAGTTCTTCTCAGGGTTTCGCTGGCGTCCAGAATCTTGCAGCCTCGGCATGGACTTGGCCCAGTTGCACCGCGTTACTGTCTCTGGAATCACAGGCAGAATCCCTACTGGAACCAAACCAAGGACTGGAAACTGGGGTTAAGTTTAGGCATTGAGGCCGATGATGTTTGTGGATCGCGGCTCATTCTGGCAGATGGGTGCTCCAAAGACTTGCAGACACTTTCGGGTTCCAGGACCCCTACATCGTTACCTCATCAAGAAACTGAGAAGGCTTGAGCTTCTCTTCAATCTTCTGCTCTAAATCGGATGGACGCTGTTGAAGCAGCAGAGGTTCCCTGACTTGACCACGAATCCCCTCCGCCCCACATCGACCTGCTCCGGCTCCCTCCTGGCTCTCCGATCCCACCACACTGCCCTGGCGCTGTCAGAGTTCTGGTAGCCCGTCTCAGAATCGCTTCGTACCATCGGGTCGACTTGCAGAGCCGGCCGCGCGCGAGAAAACCTCCTCAGCTGTGCTGCTTAATAGAGCTGCGCAGCAGACAGTGGCTCCGGAGCTCCAGCTGTTGGTGTCCCAGCTGTCGTCCTCACTGAGCTGCGCTGGCTGGAGCTGGAGCTCCGGAGGCTCGGGCTGGAACTCCGCACGCTGAGACTGGAGCTCTGCAGTGTCGAGGAGGTAGGAAAGCTCTTGAGGCTGGTCACTGAACCATTTAGGCTTGACAAGGAGCCTTGCAGGCTGGAGACTGAGGCCCTTCAGATTGGAGGTGGAACCAGGCCTGTGCAGTGTGGGCGAGAAAGGCTGGACGGACAGCGTGGCTGCAGATCTTCATCCAGGTCGCTCTGGCATTCTGAGAAGTTTGGACAAGAAGCTGTGGATGAACAGGAGCCACGTTCAAACCTTCCAGATGAACGTTTTGGGCATTGGCGGCCTGTTAAGGGTGGACACCATCCCGCTGACCATAACTCCTCTTCTTTTTTTCGATGAGCCATTCTGCATTTTCGCCTCCATTATTGGTGTGTGTCGAAAACTGGACCATGATGAGTTGGGCTGGCCAGATTTCGACAGCTTTAAAGCCCCGATCACAGTCGCCCTAGATGCATTTACCTCCCGTGACGAGCGGCTGATCTCTGTGAGCGGGACACACTTTCTCAAACACTCTCTCGGCTCTGCAGGGGCAAACGCATACAGCTGCTAAAACATGCAGATGATTCGGTCGGCTTTCTAAATATAAACATGTCGCAAAGGTGAAAATACAATCTTTTCTGGTGGAGACATAGCGAACAAACCTTCCATACGTGTTCGGATAGAGTCCTGGTTAACTTTCCAGGTCAGCTGCTCTTTAGAACAGCTCATTGATCCGAGCCACATGATGGACGGGATTTGGGGTCAGAACTTGATTGGAAAGAAAGATTCCATCGAATCAAAGAGTTCCTTCCCTCCCTCGTGGAGTAGTTGTTTACAGTGTTAGAGCCCCCAAGAAGGAATCCCGAAAAAATCCAGCCGTCTCTGTGAGCAGGGACTAGCTTGAATTGATGTCTCTGGTTGTTAGATTAAATTAATGGGCTACAGCTCGAGGTTTGTATGTAGTGGTAATTGCACATCATCGAGCAATAGGTGCAGCGGAATTAAGTCATTTGAAAGAAGATGGGGAAGAACATGCAAAGTTGACGGAATGTAACAACTAACAGCGGTATAGGGGACAGTAATCGGAATTCAGAGTGCGCAATCATTTTTATACTCAAAACTGCAACAAACACACATAAAGGAAAACTGATCTTCTTGTGTTAAAGAGATGGTGTGGATTTGACCACACACACGCCAATCATTTTGTTATTTGACTCAAAAACTTGAGCAAGCAACACAACCACATAAGGAAAAACGGGATCTTCTTGTGTTAGAAGAATGGTGTGATTTGAGGGCTATACATCCGCTCTTTTTCCTTGGTCTAATGTTCTTCCCTGACTCGGTTGTCCTACTAGCCAGGAATTCCATATGTGTCGTAAAAAAGTGGTCTACAGACAACAATACGGGCAGAGCAAATATAAATTAAAAACACGTACATTAAGATGTATAAGACTACAGAGAGACTGTCAACAGGAGATCAAAGGAGCCAAAACCCTGCATTTTTAGAAGAGCCAATTTAGGAAATACACCAGCCAGGACATACGTGAGGAAAAAAAGAGAACCAAGATCCTTTCAGGTATGGAGAGTCAGAGATAGACATCAGGGTCATTTCAGGGTCGTCATTTAGACGCCTCCATGTTGTTGCGCAGACTTAAACGGCCTCTCTTTTCTCTGTTCTTCTGTGTAACCGATGAAGATGTTTGTGAAGAACACTGGGAAAAAAAACCAAACCACACTGGAGCCCATAGGACTGCCATTATATGGAACAAACATCACTGAGGCATTTTGTGTTGCCACAGAAGACAAGAAAATCATACAGGTTTGGAGCGACATGAGAGCAACTGACTGATGAACAAAGAATGATCGTTGTCTTTTTTCGGGTGACACAATCACTCCCACCGTAAGGTGGTTAATTTAGGAAACAAACAACTTGATTAAAGAGAAATGTAGTGCTGTCATTGACTAATGACAGCAAGATTATTGAAATCGTGCGGGCATTCTGAAGTCTGAAACAAGAAACCTTCCCCAATCGGCCTACTGGGTTCCTAACACACATATTCTGGTCTGTATGTCTCTTATCTTGGGTCAGTGATGGAATGTCTATGGAGCTCCGAGTAAAATTTAAAGCAGACAATTAAATGGAACATTGTTTAGAATGAGTATGACTGAACGCAGGAGTGAGAGAAGCTGAAGCCTGGCGGATTTCATAGCAGTCAGACATGTCGAATTAAGACCCTTTAAAATTTAGACCCTTAAGCATGATGTGAGGGGAGACAATGTGAGAGTTTCATTCACAAAAGAGTCTGTTCGTCCTCACGACAAATCACATACACAATCTCTTGCTGAGGATGTTCTCAGATGCTGCTGGTTTACGAGTCAGCAGAGATGAGGCCGGTGAAACACACAGAACACCACAGTGTGAATAAAACCTCTGTAGAGACCTGAGAGACATTAAGATTATTACATACCACTCATTTGACCGCCTTTTTTTTGAATATAGGGTTAGGGTTTATCTGAGTATGCAATATGATAGGTATGTAGTTTTTAGGCACTGAAAACATGGAGTGGCCCAGTTTCCCTCCTTCCTTCATTTATCCAGTCGTGCTACACCCAACTGTAGAACTAAACAGACGTAAGAAAGATTAGATTTAGTGTGTGGTATGCCCATGAAGTATTTAGTGGATTTCTGGGCACAGTTTTTTTTTCCCCTGATGTTTCTTGTCATTTTTTCTATCCTCAATGTAAAAAAGCATCCCTAAAAGACCATGGAAATCTCCAAGGGAAAGTTCAGCTGCGTGCAAAAGAGCCGTAGTGGCTGATTAAAGATGCAGAATGGAAGCAAAAACCTCCTGGCAGTGCGAGAAGACGTACAACGTATGAATCGCTGTTTTGTTTTTGCTGTTTAGTGATGTATCAATAACACTGTCTTAAAGAAAACCGGATGAAGAGAGTTCAAAGCAGACATCAGATACGTCAAGAAACAGTTCTAATGGCGTTGTGTCAAGAGGTTTCCACCATACTTAGGTACCCTTGATTAACGTGGGGGGGCTCTTTAATCTGGTGTTGTGGGGGTAATCGATACATCAAAGCATGAAAATGCTAGATGAAACTGCGTCTCCATGCCGCAAACAGAGACAAGCGCAAAAGGCTAAGAGTGGAATGAAAAACTAAGGCAAAAAGGAATAATCAAATGCAATGCCACGTAAGGGGGGGGGCATGATTCATGATCGGTGATGAATGGGAAAAAAAAGATGCTCCTCGGAAAAATAACGTGAAAGAAAGGACAGAAGAATCTAATACCTTCCATTCACAACTTACATGATATGCGTTTGTCGAGATGCTTTTATTTAAACAAACCACTTGGTTTTTCAATGCATGGTTAGAACACTATTTTTTTTCAGTTTAATTGCATCAATTGGAAAAAATATATGCAATGTATACTTTGTAATGCAATGTGCAATTCTCTTGAAAATCGAGGGAACAGCCATGGGTGGGCCGCTCGTTTACAGCCCCCACCTGACTTAAGTTAAGTCCCGAATGATCAAAAAGTTCAGGTGACTCATGCTCTGGTATGAATGAGTTTTTAGTGATGAGTTTGTGCTGTCCACGTTACACGTAAGACTGAAAGGATAATATGTTAGAGAAACTATAGTAAAATGGGAAATGACAGCGCAGACTTGATTCAGGGAAAAAGGACTTCCTCCTCTGATTCATGTATACCTCACACACAGATCCATCGTTTAATTATACTAGACTTGGATTTTACACTAAAGGGGGAAGAGCAATCAACCAAACTTAAGAACTCGTTAGTCACCCCGGTCCCAAAATGTGCGGTGTAGTGATGTCATGTGGTGTCTACCTGATCCAATTTCTTCATCCACAGCCACAACAACACAATCAAACTAATATACTTTTAAAAAATCGTCACCGGGGATGCGGCGCTGAAGCAGGCAGGGAACTGCCCAACTCGATTCAGCTAGTAATTGATCAATCACACACCTGAAATAACTGTAAAATTAAGCGTAGTGTGTGCCCTTTCCTAGTATTTATGGGGTGCATCAGAGCAGCTTTACACAGAAAATAGTGCCTTGTGAGCGAGCGCCAAAGTGGACTGGAAAAGATTTCATAATTGTATTATCTATCTGCACTTTACATCATTATGTTTGCATATGCTGCATTTCTTTCTTTGTATTCGTAAAACTGTTGAAACACAACATCAAGATCCTCTTTGCATTAATGAATGCAGTCCACTTCTCTTTTGGATAATGCTAAATGCGAAAGGAATGAAGCAGTTGTTTAATTAAGGATCTGTAAGGGGTTATTTGTGCAAATCTCAATAGAAAAACTGATCTTTTTGTCAAGTGTCTTCAAGCATCCTCTAGTGGACACACGGCGTGTCCTCTGAATGTTCATTCTGTGTCATAGATAGCTACACTCATTAAATGTTGTGTGTTCTAATATAAGATTTAGTTTGATTTTTGGACATTGGTGGGCACATACTGCAGACAAACTACCCCAACAATTTTCACATTATGATACACTTTTGACCACAGTTTCATGCCATCTAAAGTCTTTATTTATAGCTATGGTAGCTAACATGGCCTGCTCATAATCTTTAGACAATAATACACAATTCTGATTATGTAAAACAAACAACACAACAGCAGCAGCAGTTTTAAAGATGATTCCTTTGGATTGTTTTACTACTATATAAGAGAATTTAGCTAAATCTAACTTATTTAGTGTTTCCTGCAAGCTATGTTTCACATACATAAACAAAAACCTGAATCTAAATCTAAATCATCTAAATGATCTAAATGATCTAGACAAGCATATGGAAACTATCCAAAGTTCTGTTCATCATAAAGCAGTGAAAACTGCTTCTCTATATGTGTGTCCTCTTAAGTTCTACATTATTTACTTTTTGGTTTGTTTTGTTTGTTTGTTTTTGTTAACCTGGCAACACATCCCTTACAAAAATTAACCATGGTTTACACAAGTAAAAATCACGGTTAGAGCCTACGACACTTTTACTTTTACTTTTATTTATAAAAAAATAAATAAGTCGCAGTTGAGAATATTTCAGGCATTTACAAGTCATTCACTTTTGTTTTTTCATCAACACAGCAAAATTCTCTAGGAAACTGTAGGCAATTATTCAAACTGTAGGCAATTAGCATAGTTCAAATACATATTATATAAGAAGCAATTATGCCAAAAAATTTGTGCCAATTTTTGGAGTGAAGGAAAAATCTCTTATGATATCTGTTCCCAGTTCTTGTAGTAGTAGTAGTAATAATAATATTAATTCCAGTTCTGTACAGTTTTAATCCAGTAGCTACATCCTAATTTTGTGACTTGAGCAGAAACTAATGTCTGCATGTGCATTTATTAATCATCACAGCTGTCATTAATCACTTGACATCAGACGTGTGAGGCAGTCACTATTTAGCTTTATCAGTATGTGACAGTGATAAAACACACAGACACGCATTCATAAAGAGAGTGAGCTCAGAGATCATCGTATCTCCAGCAGTGTGATGTGATTACAGTCAAACACGGTGAGCAGAATCAGTGTAATGAGAGTGAAGCTCACTGGTTTATGGACACACCTGCTGTTAGATCATGTTCTTCGTGAGATAGCAGGGTCTCATTCTCTCTGATATATCAGTGTGTGTGTGTGTGTGTGTCTGAAAATAGAGCAGGAGAATGTGGTCTGTTGCCATGACAACCGCTCCCTGCATATGTATAAAACTGACTGGGATGCGGTATCCCACAGGACCCAATTATTTTTTAGAGGTATATGACACACAAAAGAGACGCACTGACGAACGATAACAGCAACATCGGTCCCTGTGGACATCATAGACATCACACACGTATCTCTGTGAGAATAGAGATGAGTTCTGAGGGGTAGACACTGAAATATAAAAACATGAAGAGTTTTCAGCTGCAGTTTCTGATAGTTTATATGTGATGGTCCCATCTCAAGACTTTAATGACAAACACTGTCTGAGATCAGTTACTGTATTTATTAATACCTGCACAGGTCACAATGATGTACATCTTATTTTCTTAAATAACATTGTAGACCTGATGTAGAAATGTGCTGTAATTTAATGTATTTCAGAAGCTTTTATATTAAATATTGTATAAATATTGTAGAAACTTAATTTTCTTAAATAACTTAATTATCGTAAAAGGCGCTAAACAAATATACTTTTGATATACTAAATTGATTTGAATTGAATTTTAGTCTTATTAAAAATTACCCATTATACTTAATGAACAATATTTCAAAATAGATAACAATAATAATTTTTGCACTGTATTTTCATCATAATCAGGCCGCAGGATTCATCAGTCGTGATTAAAGTTCCTGTGAATTGAAGTTTCATTGCTGTGTGTGAGTCTTCCTGTGTGAGATTAGAAATCCTGAAATCCCTCTCATTTTCTAAATGACCAATGTCAGTTAATATTCAAGTATTATCTGCCATTTAGACTCAATTAAGATTCACAAGTATAATTCAGAATGGCAATAGACGTCATTCTCAATCTGATCAAATATTATCTCTGTCATTAACAGCGCAGGTGACTGTAAAAACATGAGGGTAATTATCTCACCGCACAATGCTTTCGTTCATCGCTGAAAAAACCCAAGACTTAATGTGTACTGTTATCCTGCATCTCCAGAAAATGTATCTTGATTTAAGAATCTTTAGATATTTGTGATGGAAAACAGGAAATTAAGTGTTCACTTGTTAGTGTTGTTCATGCAGATGTTTTCATTCTCCTGTTGTTTGGCTCGCAGTCCGTGTCTGGATGTCCATACAACGCTCCAGTAATACTGATGTTATTCCAGTTTCTATTCATATGGAAAACATGCATGTTGGTGCTTTTTAATGCAGACTAATGATACAGTGATTGTGATGATGTCTGTTTCCAGAGATCACTCTGAGCTGTTGAGAGCGAGACAGACGCAAGCTGAGACGATTCAGTGAACTCCTGAGCTCCATCACTTCACTCCGTCCGCAGATCAGTTCATCTTTCTGTCCTGACGAATCCTCAGGTTTGTGCTTCTGCAGCTGGAGCTCAGTTTTTATCATCATTTGATGCTTACAGTAAAAATGAACTCGCATCAAAGAGTTCCACAGAGTATCAAACCTGTGCATCCAGAACTGAAATCTCAATGAGCAAATCCTCAATTTATCCGCTTGATTGTTTTTTATCAGAATGTTGGTTTTAAATTTGTAATTTATTAAATCTGATAAATTTTGACTATAAGTCATGGAGATGATGCTTTGTGAAACAATGCACTAAATAAATATGCTGAACTTGACTTGATGTTCAATCAAATACTGAGCGACGTAATTCTTGATCCTCGATCCATCTATCATATCACACAGATAGACACACCCACAACACCCATATAACAACAACAACAACAACACCCACACCCCCCTCTGCACATCTCCCATGGTAACACGACACGAATGGAGCCGCAGCAGCGTTTTGCCCTCGTTCTGTCGCTTTAGCTGCTGATGAATCCTGATGCTTCATTACTGGAAACACACACGTCTCGCATGATGAACCGGCTTATGAAATGAAGTATGCCAGCTGCGTTACACACACAAACACACACCCATGAAACAATCTGAAGTCCCTCCGCAGGAAGCTCCTCCAGGGAATGAAATCAATAGCTTTATATTCCTGCAATCAATGAACAACAGACGCAAACAAACACTCAACAGGCATCAGTTAAAAGGCAGCAGACATGATTCACAGAAATATTGAAGATTGACAGATGTCAGAGGTGAAACACACACACACACACACACACACGTTGGGTTTCCATGTTTTGTGGAGACTCTCCATAGGCGTATGGTTTTTATACTGTACAAACTGTATATGCTATCGCCCTTCACCTACCCTACACCTAACCCTAGCCCTCACAGAAAACCTTTTTAGATTTTCAAAAAACTAAATTTTGTATGATTAATAAGCTTGTTTCCTCACTGAGAGCAGAAAATGTCCCCAAAAGGACAAGGATTTTGGATATTGCCATCTTTTTGGGGACATTTGGACCCTATAACATAGTGAATACTAGTACACACACACACACACACACACACACAAGTACCGATGGCATTCTGCACAACAGCTTGAACAGGTTTTACTCCTGTAAAGGTCACGCGGAGAAGAAGAACATGTTACACTTCCCTTCATTAAACATGAAGGAAATGACTTTTACTCTCTTCTTTCTGCTTTCTCTCCACAGATTCAGCGGAAACACCTGGATAGCTGTTTCTCGGGATAATGTAAGACTACTGTAACTCCATCATATTTAGAGGACGATGTGAACGAGAGCCTCCTAAAAGACCTACGGACCAGTGTTTTTCCAGTTATCCTGAACACACATGAATAGTATCTCTCCTGCGGTTAGATTTTCATTCAGAAGTGAGTTTTGTGTCGATGCGTGACATGCTGTAGTTTCACAGGTTATTATTTCTGAGGGTTATGAAATGTGCAACGCTCTGCTCCTCAGCAGCTCATTTGGAAGATGCTTCATCTGAAGTTGACTTACACACTGAATTCAAGATATATGTTCGATCAGTTCATGCAATCACTGCGAATCAAACCCGTGATCATAATGCTCTGTGTTTGAGCTTCAGGAACACAGATGAGAAACTCAGCTCATCCTCTTCTTCTGCTCTGGCTTGTTTCCTAGTCTCGCTTTCTAATAAACCTGGCATTCTAAACTGTGAATACTGGCTCTGTGACAAATTGCTTATTGTGTATCATTTGGATAGAAGCCTCTCCTAAATGCATAAATGTCAATGTTATTTCAAAGCCAAACTGTGATTGCGGTTACTAAAACGATCACCACAATCTTTAACTTACCCATGCTAACTTTCACTGACAGCTTTCAATGTTTCTTACAGACATTTTTTCTGTGATGATATCCACAGATATCTGCTCTCAGGTCCTGGCATGAAAATTGCACTTTGATTTGGTGCTCACATGAAAGTTGGATTAGATGAAGTTCACAGCCCTGCCCCTGTGAATAGAAACCAATCTGTCTCTTTTGTCATGGACCTGTGTCAGGAATCATGATCACTGGAGGATTACCCATCAAACTTATCACCTACATCAGTGTAGTCAGCGAGTACTGAAATTTCTCAACAGTTTTGTCAGAAAGGTTTGATTTAGGAGTTGGACTTGGGGAAAAACATTTAGTTCTGCCAGAAGAAAGATAAAACTCAAGAATAATGAGCATCCTTTCATGTTGCTGTGGAAAACACATTGAACTGATTTAGTGAGTTGTTTCTGCAAGCGTTTCAAAAGAGATCTTCAATGTTCTTCAGTCTTTGTGTTCTAACGAAAAGCTCATTAAACCACCTCAATTAAAATGGCTACATTGATACCCAAGAGCCTCATTTTCCCTTTAAGTGTTTCTGGAAGAGTATGAGAGGATGTCTCTTGGCTGGAAAAACAGCCCGTTTATTGGAGGTCATGTGTGATGTTTTGGCTGGATGGCTGGGGTGAATCAGCTGGCATTGATTTGTCATCACTCAAACTGACCTGCTGTTTCCTCTGTTGAAGTAAACGTGTAGATCCGTCCTTTGTATAAGGGGTGGTTTCTTATGATGAAATTATAGTAGTTTAATTGTGAACCAATTGAGTCCTCATCAAAGTAGATTTGAGTAGCATTTGGGGACAAACCTAATTATCCCCCGTCATGCACTTGATCTTTCATTACAGGTGTTTTTCTGAATCCCTCCAGAGACGAGATCACAGATGTAAAGGTGTGGAATAAGTAATGGTCCGTCCCGCAGCGGCTGGTTATTACGCTCACGGCTGTAAATCTACAGCACATTTACAGCTGACTCCATCAAAGTGTCAAGACTGAATCAACCTCTTTCAATTTATGCCATGGTTATATGCATGTCATCATTGTATCAGTAAATAACACCAGAGCTCAGCTCAAAAGAGGTTTAAAATCAAAATGAGCATGTAAAAATTCTCTAACATCATTTAGGCTGCCTGTCCTGCTGAGTTGATAATTAATCCAAATGAATGGCCAGAGAGGCACAAGCGTCACCTTCAGTGCCGCCGTTTATTTTTCCATTTTCCTCTGTTCCTACTGTAATCAATCATCACTGAATGGACGGCCCCGCTTTTCCACGGCAATCCCATTGAGCCGGAGAGAAACCTCGGATGGAGGAAAATAACGGATCTGAAATGAGATCAAAAGTGCAACCAGATCAATGTCTGATCCCTGTCCTACTAATAAGTCTGAATGAAAAGCTGATTATTTCACAGCAGCCCACTGTGCTGGTTAATAAAACACACTCAAATGAAGTTGGATATATTGCCTCTACACGAGACCTGAATTGTTTTTTACAGTCCTACCTGTGGTTTTCACCCTAATGTATTGGGAGCTTTTTCACAAGACGGCCCTGTTTTTCCAGCAGAGCGAGTTATCAGTGTTTTACATCCAGACGTGTGCCGGAGCTGGTGCAGGCCGATAAGAGACATGTAGGTCACTTGCTGAGAACTAGAGACGTTCTTAGCCCTGCGCTTTGATTCCTGTGCTTAGGACAGCGATTCCTTCAGTGAGAGCTTGACGCGTTTAGGATGCCCAGCTAACGTTTAATTGGCCTTTGGTCATACAAGGTACAGTCTGAAATCACCTCGTGTCGAGATAGGGATCAAAATAATTCATCAACCAACATATCATCAGAAATCGGTTATAAATAAAAACTTTGCACTTTTTCCTGAAAAAGCAAGAAAACTAGGCTGTGACAGCAGAAAAGCTCACTCATAATGGTTCATTGCTGTAACGCTTAATGGGCTTCAGCGGCGGAAAAACAGTCCTTCTTAATCATCAGTATCAGAGAGCAGGGTTTTTTAAAAAAAACAATATATCATGAACTGACAGGAAACATACAATAGAAATAGAGACGAAAATTATATGATATTGAGCCCATGTTAGTGTATCAGGCATTTCAGAAGGTGTAACCACCCCCAGTGATTGGGTGGCGGTTTAGAATCAGGCAGTGTTTTGTGTGGTGTTGTTTAGGCGATGGTGGATTTTTAGTTCATCTGTTGTTTGTGTTTATAGTTAGGACAGATGAGGGGAGTTTAGTTCCGCGGTGTTTGTGTGTGCAGTTAGGCGATGGGTGGAGTTTGTAGTTCAGCGGTGTTTGTGTGCCGTAGTTAGGCTTGGGTGTAGTTTTAGTTCAGCGGTGTTTTTGTTGTTGTAGTTATGCGATGAGAATGGAGTATTCAGTTCAGCGGTGGCTTTTTGTGTGTGCAGTTAGTCGATGGGGTGGAGTTTAGTTCAGCGGTGTGGTTTGTGTGCGTAGGTTAGGCTATGTGGAGTTTAGTTCAGCGGGTGTTTGTGTTTCGTGTAGTTAGACGATGGGTGGAGTTTATTTCAGCTGTGTTTGTGTGTGTAGTTAGGTGATGGGTGGAGTTTAGTTAGGCGGTGTTTGTGTGTGTAGTTAGGCGATGGGTGGAGTTTAGTTCAGCGGTGTTTGTGTTTGTAGTTAGGCGATGAGTGGAGTTTAGTTCAGCGGTGTTTGTGTGTGCAGTTAGGCGATGGGTGGGGTTTAGTTCAGCTGTGTTTGTGTGTGTAGTTAGGCGATGGGTGGAGTTTAGTTCAGCGGTGTTTGTGTGCGTAGTTAGGAGATGGGTGGAGTTTATTTCAGCTGGTTGGAGTTTAGTTCACGTGGGTTGAGTTTTAGTTTGCAGGCGATTGGTGGTGTTGTAGTTCAGGGATGGTGGTGTTCAGGGTGGTGTGTTTAGTTCAGTTGCAGTGTTTGTGGTGTGTAGTTAGGCGATGGTTGGGGTTTAGTTTCAGCTGTTTTGTGTGTGTTGTTAGGTGATGGGTGGGGCCAGCAGTTTGTGGGTAGGGGATGGGTGGAGTTTAGTTCAGGTGTTTGTGGTGTGTGTTTAGTTCAGCTGATGGGTGTGTTGTTCAGGCGAGTGGTGGAGTTAGGTTCCACTGTTTTGTGTGGTGTAGTTCTTAGGGTGATGGGTGGAGTTTAGTTCAGGCTGTGTTTTGGGTGTGTAGTTAGGTTTCAGCAGAGTTTAGTTCAGGTTTGTGTGTGTTGTTAGGTGATGGGTGGAGTTTAGTTCAGCGGTGTGTGGGTAGGGGATGGGTGGAGTTTAGTTCAGGTGTTTGTGTGTAGTAAGGTGATGGGTGGAGTTTAGTTCAGGTTTGTGTGTGTAGTTAGGTGATGGGTGGAGTTTAGTTCAAGTTTGTGTGTGTTCTTAGGTGATGGGTGGAGTTTAGTTCAGCAGTGTTTGTGTGTAGTAAGGTGATGGGTGGAGTTTAGTTCAAGTTTGTGTGTGTTGTTAGGTGATGGGTGGAGTTTAGTTCAAGTTTGTGTGTGTTGTTAGGTGATGGGTGGAGTTTAGTTCAGCAGTGTTTGTGTTATGTAGTTCGGTGCTGGGTGGAGTTTAGTTCAGCGGTTGTTTGTGTGTTGTTAGGTGATGGGTGGAGTTTAGTTCAAGTTTGTGTGTGTAGTTAGGTGATGGGTGGAGTTTAGTTCAGCGGTGTTTGTGTGTAGTTAGGCGATGGGTGGAGTTTAGTTCAGCAGTGTTTGTAGTTAGGGGATGGGTGGGATTAGGTGGCAGTGGAGTTTAGTTCAGGTGTTTGTGTGTAGTTAGGCGATGCGTGGAGTTTAGTTCAGCAGTGTTTGTAGTTAGGCGATGGGTGGTGTTTAGTTCAGTGGTGGAGTTTAGTTCAGCGGTGTTTGTGTGTGTAGTTAGGCGATGCGTGGAGTTTAGTTCAGTGGTTCAGGTTTGTGTTCAGGTGTTAGTTTGTGGCGTGGAGTTTAGTTCAGCGTGTTTGTGTGTGGGCAGTGATGCGTGGAGTTTAAGTTCAGCGGTGTTTGTTGTGTGTGCAGGCTATGTGTTGAGTTTAGATCAGCAGTGTTTGTGTGTGTTGTTAGGTGATGGCTGGGGTTTAGTTCAGCGGTGTTTCTGTGTGTAGTTAGGCGATGCGTGGAGTTTAGTTCAGCAGTGTTTGTAGTTAGGGGATGGGTGGTGTTTAGTTCAGTGGTGGAGTTTAGTTCAGCGGTGTTTGTGTGTGTTGTTTAGGCGATGGGTGGAGTTTAGTTCAGCTGTGTTTTGTGTCAGTTAGTGCGATGCGATGGAGTTTTAGTTCAGCGTGTTTGTTTGTGTGTGTAGTAAGGCGATGTGTGGAGTTTAGTTCAGCGGTGTTTGTGTTTGTAGTTAGGCGATGAGTGGAGTTTAGTTCAGCAGTGTTTGTGTTTGTAGTTAGGGGATGGGTGGAGTTTAGTTCAGTGGTGGAGTTTAGATGAGCGGTGTTTGTGTGTGCAGTTAGGCGATGGGTGGAGTTTAGTTCAGCAGTGTTTGTGTGTGTAGTTAGGTGGATGGGTGGAGTTTTAGTTCAGCGTGGAGTTTGTGTCAGCGGTGTTGTTGTGGTGCAGTTGGCGATGGGTGGAGTTTAGTTCAGGTTTGTGTGTGTTGTTAGGTGAATGGGTGGAGTTTAGTTCCAGCGGTGTTTGTGTGTGTAGTAGGCGATGGGTGGAAGTTTAGTTCAGCAGTGTTTGTGTTTGTAGTTAGGGGTTGTGTTGTTTTAGTTCAGTGGTGGGAGTTTTAGTTTCAGCGGTGTTTGTGTGTGCAGTTAGGCGATGGGTGGGGTTTAGTTCAGCTGTGTTTGTGTGTGTAGTTAGGCGATGGGTGGAGTTTAGTTCAGCGGTGTTTGTGTGTGTTTGGTAGGGTTTGTATGAGTGGTGTTTAGGCGATAGTGGTGGAGTTTAGTTCAGCGGTGTTTGTGTGTGCAGTTAGGCGATGGGTGGAGTTTAGTTCAGGTTTGTGTGTGCAGTTAGGTGATGGGTGGAGTTTAGTTCAGCTGTGTTTGTGTGTGTAGTTAGGTGATGGGTGGAGTTTATTGCAGGGTTTGTTAGTTTGTTAGGTGGATGGGTGGTGTTTCGTTCAGTTCATCGTGTGTTGTGTAGGTAGATGGTGGAGTTTAGTTCAGCTGTGTTTGTGTTTGCAGTTAGGCGATGGGTGGAGTTTAGTTCAGGTTTGTGTGTGCAGTTAGGTGATGGGTGGAGTTTAGTTCAGGTTTGTGTGTGGGTTGTGTGTAGGTCTGTGGGTGGAGTGTAGTTCAGCGATGGGTGGATGTTGTAGTTCAGGGTGGTTGGGTGTGTTGTTAGGTGTGGGTGGAGATTTATGGGTTTAGTTCAGCGGTGTTTGTGTGTGTGCAGTTAGGTGATGGGGTGGAGTTTAGTTCAGCTGTGTTTTGTGTGTGTAGTTAGGCGATGGGTGGAGTTTAGTGCAGCGTGTTTGTGTGTGTAGTTAGGGGATGGGTGGAGTTTAGTTCAGTGTTTGTGTGTTGTTTTGGGTGGAGTTTTAGTTGCGTGTTTTGTGTGTGCAGTTTAGGCGATGGGTGGAGTTTAGCTTCAGTGGTGTTTGGTGCGATAGTTAGGGTGACTGGGTGGAGTTTAGTTCAGGCGTGTTTGTGGAGTTAGTTTAGGTGTGGGTGGAGTTTTAGTTCAGGGTGTTGTGTGTGTTGTTAGGTGATGGGTGGAGTTTAGTTCAGGTGGTGTGTGTGTGTAGTAAGGGCGAGTGGGTGGGAGTTTAGTTCAGCGTTTTTTGTGTGTGTTGTTAGGTGATGGGTGGAGTTTAGTTCAAGTTTGTTTATGTATTTATGTAATTTATTTAATCTAGTTCATCGTTTTTTGTTAGTAGTTAGGGTGGAGTTGGTGGTGTGTTTAGTTCGTAGTTTTTAGGAGATTGGTGGGTTTAGTTCAGCTGTGTTTGTGTGTGTATAGGGGGATGGGTGGAGTTTAGTTCAGCTGTGTTTGTGTGTGTTTAGGTGATGGGATGGGTTTAGTTTAAGTGGTGGAGGTTAGTTCAGCTGTGTTTTGTGTGTGTTTAGGGGGATGGTGTTGTTTAGGTCAGCGTGTTTGTGTGTGTTTGTTGGGTTGGTGTAGTTTAGTTCAGCTGTGTGGTGTGTGTTAGGTTAGTGCATAGTTCAGGTTTGTTTCAGCATTTAGTTTACAGTTAGATTATAGTTCAGCTGTGTTTGTGTGTGTAGTTAGGTGATGGGTGGAGTTTAGTTCAGGTTTGTGTGTGTTGTGTTTTGTGTGTGTATAGTTAGGTGATGGGTGGAGTTTAGTTTCAGGTTTGGTGTGTGTTTAGGTGATGGTGGAGTTTAGTTCAAGTGGTGTGTGTCTTAGGGGATGGGTGGAGTTTAGTTCAGCGTTTTGTGTGTAGTACTTAGTGATGGGTGGAGTTTAGTTCAGCGTTTGTGTGTTTTAGTTAGGTGATGGGTGTTTTAAGTTCAGCGGTGTGTGTGTTGTTAGTAGTTGGGGAGTGCGTGGAGTTTAGTTCAGTAGGTTTGGAGTTTAGTTTGTTTGTGTGTGTGTGTTAGGTGATGGGTGGAGTTTTAGTTCAGCGGTTGTTTGTGTGTGTAGTTAGGGCGATGGTGGTGGAGTTTAGTTCAGCAGTGTTTGTGTTTGTAGTTAGGGGATGGGTGGAGTTTAGTTCAGTGGTGTTTGTGTGTTCAGCAGGTGATGGGTGTGAGTTTAGTTCAGATTGTGTGGTAGTTAGGTGTGTCATTAGGGGAGTTTAGTTCGCGGTGTTTGTGTGTAGTTAGGCTGTGGTTGGAGTTTAGTTTCAGCAGTGTGTGTAGTTAGGTGATGGGTGGAGTTTCCGTTTCAGGTGTAGTTTGTGTGTAGTTAGGCGATGCGTGGAGTTTAGTTCAGGGATTTGTGTGTGTAGTTAGGCGATGTGTGTGGTTTAAGTTCAGTTAGAGTTTAGTTCAGCGGTGTTTGTGTGTGTAGTTAGGCGATGCGTGGAGTTTAGTTTAGCAGTGTTTGTGTTTGTAGTTAGGGGGTGAGTTTAGTTCATGGCATGGGTTTGGTGTAGTTTAGTTCAGTGTGGCGATGGAGTTTTAGTTCAGGTTGTGTGTGTGTTGTTATTTGTGGATGGATGGGTGGTGTTTAGTTCAGTGGTTTAGGCGATGCGTGGAGTTTAGTTCAGCAGTGTTTGTAGTTAGGGGATGGGTGGTGTTTAGTTCAGTGGTGGAGTTTAGTTCAGCGGTGTTTGTGTGTGTAGTTAGGCGATGCGTGGAGTTTAGTTCAGCGGTGTTTGTGTGTGCAGTTAGGCGATGCGTGGAGTTTAGTTCAGCGGTGTTTGTGTGTGTAGTAAGGCGATGCGTGGAGTTTAGTTCAGCGGTGTTTGTGTTTGTAGTTAGGCGATGAGTGGAGTTTAGTTCAGCAGTGTTTGTGTTTGTTGTTTAGTTTAGGGGTTGTATGTTTGGAGTTTAGTTCAGTGGTGGAGTTTAGATCAGCGGTGTTTGTGTGTGCAGTTAGGCGATGGGTGGAGTTTAGTTCAGCAGTGTTTGTGTTTGTAGTTAGGGGATGGGTGGAGTTTAGTTCAGTGGTGGAGTTTAGATCAGCGGTGTTTGTGTGTGCAGTTAGGCGATGGGTGGAGTTTAGTTCAGGTTTGTGTGTGCAGTTAGGTGATGGGTGGAGTTTAGTTCAGCTGTGTTTGTGTGTGTAGTTAGGTGCATGCGTGGGGTTTAGTTTAGCAGTGTTTTTGTGTTGTAGGTGAGGGGATGGGTGGAGTTTAGTTCAGCGGTGTTTGTGTGTGCTAAGGTGATGGGTGGAGTTTAGTTCAGGTGTTTGTGTGTAGTAAGGTGATGGGTGGAGTTTAGTCAGCTGTGATGTGTGTGTTGTTAGGTGATGGGTGGAGTTTAGTTCAAGTTTGTGTGTGTTGTTAGGTGAGGGGTGGAGTTTAGTTCAGCGGTGTTTGTGTGTGTTAGTTCAGTGTGGTGGTGTTTAGTTCAGTGCTGTGTTTTCAATGTTGTGTGTGTTTGTTAGGTGATGGGTGGAGTTTTAGTTCAAAGTTTGTGTTAGGTGATGGGTGAGGTTTTAGTTCAGACGGTGGTGTAGGGTGGAGGGTTTGGAGTTCAGCTGTGTTGTGTGTGTAGTTAGGGGTGATGGGTGGAGTTTAGTTCAGGTTTGTGTGTGTTGTTAGGTGATGGGTGGAGTTTAGGCCAGCGGTGTGTGGGTAGGGGATTGAGGTAGGTTTGGGTTGTATTTAGTTCAGGTGTTTGTGTGTAGTTAGGCGATGGGTGGAGTTTAGTTCAGGTTTGTGTGTGTAGTTAGGTGATGGGTGGAGTTTAGTTCAAGTTTGTGTGTGTTGTTAGGTGATGGGTGGAGTTTAGTTCAGCGGTGTTTGTGTGTGTTAAGGTGATGGGTGGAGTTTAGTTCAAGTTTGTGTGTGTTGTTAGGTGATGGCTGGGGTTTAGTTCAGCGGTGTTTGTGTGTGTAGTTAGGCGATGCGTGGAGTTTAGTTCAGCAGTGTTTGTAGTTAGGGGTGGTGGAGTGGTCAGCGGATGTTTGGTGTGTCGTAAGCGATGTGTGGAGTTTAGTTTCAGCGGTGTTTGTGCTGTGTAGTTAGGCGATGTGTGGAGTTTAGTTCAGCGGTGT
>NC_056613.1:4869672-4964805 GCF_018340385.1 Cyprinus carpio | reverse complement strand
AAATTTGGCCCAAAGTGACCGGACTCACCACAGTACGGGCCAAAACTTTCTCTCTTCATCCTCCCTCTCAGCCGTGATAACCGGGTTCTTCCTAGCTGCATTGGCTCCTCAGGACACCCAATCAGTGAGGAAGGTTCCACAAAACCAGGGGAGGTGTGGATCCCGGGTAGTCGAGTCTCATGACAACGTTCATTTTGACGATCTCGAATGCGGTTGTCCAGTCTGATGGCAACATCAATTAGAGACACCAAATCAGGGGCTGGGTCTCTGTAGGCCAGCTCATCCTTTACCTCACGTGATAGAGCACGATGGAATGCAGCTTCAGGGCTCGCTGATCCCACTCACTTTCTGCAGCCAGGGTGCGGAACTCGATAGCAAACTCTGCAACACTGTGGGTTCCTTGTGCAAGTTGAAGTCGATGATCAACCTCTGCTCCACTAACAGGGTGGTGGAAGACCTTCCTCATCTCCGCTATGAAGAGATCACTGTTGGACGTGAGAGGAGACCTCCTCTCCCGAGAGCTGTAGCCCAATCCAGTGCCTTTCCCACAAGAAGGTTGTCATATAAGCCACTCTGCTGCTCTCTGTAGGGAACTGTTAGGCTGCAGTTGGAAAGCAAGGGTACACTGTGTAATGAATCCTCAACACCTCTCTGGTTCCCATCATACCTCTCAGGGACTGGAAGTCTAGGCTCGAGCAGGGGACCAGGTGGTGGAGCAGTACCTTGGGACTGGGCTGGCAGAACTGGAGCAATTTGAGGTATGGGACTGGGTTTGTGGGTCTGTAAGGCTTGAGATATAGATTGAAGTCTCAGATGCTGCAGAATCTCAGTCAGGATTTGTTTATGCTTATGAATGGCCGCAGCTTGGCTAGAGAGCTCAGATAGTATCCTGTCCACATTGGAGGGAGGAGTCTGTTCTTCTGCTGGGTTTACTTCCATGGTTCAGTCTTGCTGTCACGATGGACTGGCATGAGGTGTCTGAGGTGGTCTCGAACCCCGGTCTCCCAGTCAGGGAAAGATAGTTCTCTACCTCTGGTCTACTGGGAAGAACAGTTTCTTAGAAGACCCATGTGCAGAAGGAAGAGCAAACTCAGAGGCTCAGGTAACTCAAAGGCAGGCAGTCTTTACTTGGTCTCAGTAGTAAATATAAACAAAATATCCATTACAGCTTTACAGCACAAAACAGAAGGTAGTCCAATAGGCAACTGGAAAATGAAACTTAACAGGTCTACAACACAGGTAATACGTACTGGGTAGGCTCAAGACTGAACACAGCACAATGAAACTGCCAAACTTAAATAGCTCAAAGTACAGGTGGAACACATTAACTTAATGAGCAGTCTTAATTAAGAGTTCATGGCCATTAGTGCCACCTAGTGGCCTAGAGAGTTCTCTCATTAAGGTGCAGGAGGTGCCCACCAATGGTTGGGAGAGTAATTGCACGTAGTAGCAGACAGCGCTCCATAGTGGCTTGGAGAGTCATTACAGGAGGAGTCTTACAACTGGTCATCTGATTTGAAGCTTGAATCCAATACCTATCCTGTGAATGGAAATGACCAGCATTTTGTCTTTTGTGTTCTGCAGATGAAAGTCAGTTATATAGGTCTAAAATAAAAAAAAAAAATAAAAAAGTAAACTACCTCTTAGCACTATAAAGCCTTCATTGTCTACTGTGTGTCAATTACTTACCCAGATGGCAAAATCCAGTTAGGCCTTTGGGCTGGAACTCTAAGAAGGTAGCTTTATTTTTTTAGTAGGATTACCTCTTTTTTCCCCATTCACCTTAATTAAGACATATATGGAGAGTGTAAGAGCAGTGTATAACGGAGAAAAAGAATATAAACTTCCAACACATAAATAAAAAACAAAAAACTTGTTTTTCAGGAACAGATCCACAGAAAGCCACCTGCATTAAGGGAAACAGAGTCAGTTCAGTGCAGTGAGGACAATTCTGACAACCCAATAGAAGGTCGTCCTCAGGCTCCAACAGAACATGAGCACAGCTACTGCTTTGGTAGTCCAAAGACCACTCACCACAAAACTGCTTAAAGCAATCCAAAAAATTAAAGACTTAAAAAAGAAATCTAGACACTACCAGCAAAAGTACAGGAGAACCAAACAAAAAAATGTAAACCTTCAGGGTATCATTCAGTCCCTCAAGGTATCCCAGTTCTTAATGGAGAATGGAGCATTCATGCTGGAAAACTGTCCCGATGTGCCATCAGAAATGCTAAAGAGACAGAAAAGTAATCACACAAAATACCACCCAGCCATTAAATCATTTGCACTAACTCTGCAATTTTATTCAGCCAAGGCCTACAATTTTGTCAGGAGACCTTTGACTTAGGGTTGCCTCACCATCTACAATAAGGAGATGGTACAGCAGCAATGGAGGAGATCCTGGATTCAGTGAAGAGGTACTAGCCTCTCTCCAAACTGAAGCTGCTGCATCACAGGCCAATAGACAGGAGACACTCTGTTCCCTAATCATTGATGAAATGGCAATTATGAAGCACATCGCGTGGGATGGGCAGAGAATGCTTGGCTATGTAGATATTGGCACAAAAATAGACAGTGAAAACTTACCAATAGCTACAGAGGTACTGGTATTGATGGCCGTCTGCATTCACGAACACTGGAAAGCTCCAGTGGCATATTTTCTGACTCATGGAATGACTGGTTCAGAGAGGGCTACTCTGGTGCGGCAATGCATTCTCAAATTGTCTGATGTGGGTGTGAAGGTGGTGTCCCTTACTTGTGATGGTCCATCAACACATTTTTCTATGCTTAAGGACCTTGGAGCAGACTTGCAACCCACAACACTCAACCCCAGTTTCCCAGATCCATCAAACAGCCATCAAATGATTCATGTCATCTTGGATGCCGTTCGCCATATGCTGAAGCTGGTACGCAACACCTTGGCGTCCTGTGGTATCATTGTAGATCCCTGTGGAAACAGCATAAAATGGGAATATATCAAATCTTTACATAGTCTGCAAAAAGATCTAGGAAACAAACTTAGATCAGCTCATATAGATTGGCAAAGTCAAAAAATGAAGGTAAACCTTGCTGCGCAGACCATTAGCAGATGCTCTCATCATCTTCTATTAACAACACCAGCATCCCCACCATTCTGCCTGCTATCAAACAAACACAACACATGCAATTCCTGGAGATTTTGACCGCTTTTGATATGATGAACTCCAGAAATCCTATTGGCAAGGAATTTAAAAGTCCACTCAGACAAGCTAATGAGAGAACCAGCATGGCGCTAATGGAACCTTACAATTTATATAATTGGATTGAAGGAGCCAGGAATTGAATGACCCCTTGGTAACAGGCAAGAAAACTGCCTTTATTGACTTCCTGGTGGCAATAAAAAGTTTCAAACAATTATGTAGAGACATATGTTGGGACCACCAACATCACAGTTACAGTACTTGCTGACCTGGCTAAATTTAGCCAAGACCGCATTGAGCTGTTTTTTTGCCGCCATTAAGCTCAGCTAATGGATGTAACAACAATCCCACAGCAAGGCAGTTTAAGTCAGCATTCAAAAGAATGGTAGCGAGACATGCCATCAAAACCACTGGAAACTGCTCCCCACTGGACAGCACAGTAATACTAGAGGCAACACCTTCTGATATGTTTCCATTTCGGAAAAGCGACACACAACCTGAAAAAGAAGAGAACACAAAAACATACATCCCAAACCTTCCCCTGAGTCTAATCATGTTCAGAGAGGCTGTGGTTGGTTCACATGTTGAAGTTCGCACAAGATGAGCTTGGGCATACCCTCATTGACATGAAGTCCAGAGGTGGACTTGTCAGGCCATCAGACAGTGTCCTTCAAGTCTGCAAAACAGCAGAGAGGTGCATTCAACAGCACTTACTCACCAGGCAAATCCCAGAATTGGACAGCAAATTTAAAGCCAGGCTATCCACACAGGTTCTGGAACTCCAAGGTGGCTCTACGTTCAAGGAACTTGAGGCACACATGTTCAACCTGGAACCATACAACAACCATGTATTCATTCTCATTAAGTACATTGCAGACAGCTACACCAATATCAGGCTCCACTTCCTTGCAAAGGAAACATCATCTGCATCGCACTGTAAAAGGCTCCGCAAAACTCTGGGCAAGCTTGTTCTGCACAAAATTCAATAAGATATATATAAATTCCAACAGCCAGTAATCCTCACCTCCATTAATTCAATAAAAATAAACTTTATTTTTTTTACATTGACCACGGCTCTCTCTCTTCTATTTGTAAAGCAAGTTATTCGATAACATGTTAAATATAAAAAAGTCAAAACAAGTGTGTATTAGTTTTCAAAAAAAACAAACAGTCGTAAGAGATCCTTCTTTCTTCATTTAAAGGGTGGAGCACGTCGTAAGAGATCCTTCTTTCTTCATTTAAAGGGCGGAGCACAAACTAATATTATGCATTACTGCCACCTGCTGTTAACCAAGACCGGAGACATCCTATTTCCGTGGAGGGAGGCATCAGATTCAAAACCGGTGTCTCGTTAGGCAATGTTTTCTCGTTAAAATCATACAATTTCTCTATTAATTCAATAGAATGTTTACGCACACTAGGGATTACCAATATGGCGGCGCGGAGGCTTCACTTTCATGACGTCATGAGCAATCCAGTTCTCTTTTATAGATCAGTGGTTTAGCGTCTTTACAGAGTTCAAGACTTTTGTTCTATTGTCCTATTTATTTACTATAAATTGTAAGCCCTCACCTCAGAAAAGCTAATTCTCCTGTATTTATTTATTATAAATTGTAAGACTCACCTCAGAAAAGCTAATTCTCCTGTTGAAGTGAAAAGTGTCTCAAACAAACGCGCTGTCCTCCTGATACAGTATCTGTGGCAGATGAGATGGTGTAGCCAGTCTGTGTCATTATTTCATTTCTTGTCAATGCTGTGCGCGCGGTGCGTCAGTTGTGGAGAAAAATTTATTTCCTTTCTTGTCTGTGCGTGCGGTGTGTCAGCTGTGGAAGCACGCGCGCTGCATGTCACGTCACTATATATTAAAAGCATGTCCATATTCTGACTTGGTGAAAAGAAACACATTTTATCTTTAAGGAACACTTAATCTTGTGTCTGAAGTTTAATTACACTTTTTAAATATCACTATACTCAGAGCATATAAAGAACGTACAAAAGTTATGGTAATGAAATTACGTGCATACGACGTTGTAGTTACGTTGCCAGTAAGTCATTAAGTTACCAATATATTACGAATAGAGAACCTATCTGGGACGTTCTTGGTTATCTGGTCACGTTGGAGGGACTTTACTGACGACGTTGTGAGTTGGTAATGGGATGGGAATAATATTACGGGCATGCAACGTCGTAGTTACGTTGTCAATTTGGAAGTAATGAAATTACCAAAAGAATTACCAATACCGTTAGTACCTGTTACGTCGTGTTTTAGCCGGGGACAGATCTCATTGTTGTTAATGATGTTAAATAGAGAGTTACAAAAAAAAACACCTAGGACTCTAAAAACTAATTCAGAGGCCCTTAGTTCAGTACTCAAGTATATACATTGTTGTGAAATAAAAAATCAAGTTCTGAGATACTGTTATGAGCTTTTTAATTTGTAATTGTTATTTTATTGAAGCTGGGATGACACACAAATTATGCCTATTGATGAAATATACTATCATGACTTGTCAGAGTTTAACATTTTTCAGTTAATCAAAAAACAATTTAATTTTAAGTGCTGATTAATGATAAAAAACAATTTGATGACGTGGTTGGAACATGCTTGCAGCGCATGTTCCAAGGGCCAGAGAGACTGAGACCAGACGGACAAGACGCATGTGAAGTGAATGTGGTGAATGGTTCCATTTATGCTTAATTACACACATTAGCATTAAGCTCAGGATTCAGTTGGTGATAGCCTAATGTAACCCGAATACCAGAAATCTGCAAGTCCTTACCTCTGAAATTTGAGCAGTGTTGATCGTAACGCATTAGTTGTGGTGCGAGGTAAAGTTAGCTATCGCTGTAGCTTGTCACTGATGAGTAAGTACATATTTGTTCAGATAAAACGTGTCGATATAGTTTTCGTCGGAAGAAACCAGAGGTTGCGAAGAGTTGGTTGCCCACGAACAAAGGCACTCGGTCTCTGGTAAACCTAGCAACGTAGGGGAGTGAGCGCTACCCAGCCAATCAGTACAGTTGGGGTGGGCCCATACGTGTACTCGTGTGGATTCTCAGAACAGAACCAACGAACCGGTGTGGAGTGTGGAAAGCCTTATTGACGGTGAGTGATGTAGGATTAGTGGACTGCTAGTTTGACAGGCGCCCGTGCATTGTTACTAGAGCACACGAGCGAGAGAGAGAAGAAAAAAAGCCGGAGGAAAAAAAAAAAGAGCAGAAGGGCAAGAAAAGAAAAGGGGGCCGCACTCTCACAGTGTTCAAACTGTCTTGCTCTCCCTCCCTCGCGCATATTAATCAAAATTGAATATTATTTGGAAAAAAACACTGATCATTAATGGTGCCTGTTTATATTTTAAAATTGCCTCCTGGAAAACACAGGAGAAAATTTATTTATTTATCTGACAGGGCTCAGACTTGGTATTAAGTTCCACGTTACTTAGTTTTGTATTGTGGCCAAAAAACTTCTTCACCTAACTTAAAAACATTATGTTGGATCAACTTAATTACTTGCATTCATGTTGAAAATTATTAAGTTCATGTTTACTTAGAAATGCACGTTTTATTGTGGCCTAAAAGGTTAATTCACCATACTCAAAACATCGCTTTGAATTAATGTAATTCTGCCAGTAGTCTAAACATAAAAATTCTAGTGGAAAACTTAACATTTTTTTTTTGTGGACAATGTTGATTTTTAGGAGTTGTAGTTAGGCTTGCTTAAACTTGGACCTCATTATATTGAAGTACACATCCCTAAAATGTTCATGACCTGCAGTTGGTATGCTTGAAAATCCCATACCATTTTGTAAGTTCTCACAGTATTTTCACCTCATAAAATTACTACCCCAATTCTCTAATGGAAAAGTTTACTCATTGCGTTGGCTTTTTTATTTAATTTATCTATATATACGTATATATATATATAATAGTTTTTTTTAAGAATAATTTTAGCCTATATTGTTGAAGCAAAAACAAATATGAGAACTCTTTTAACTGCAGGCCAGATATAGGCTTACATTATTAAAAAATATATTATCATTACAAATATTTGGATCAGTCCATTATCTGTACCTTATTTTCTTAAAGAATAAACAATTAATAAATAAAGAATAAAAAGAAAGAATCTCACTAGCCCTTATTTTTCCATTTCTGGAAGCTAACTGGCAACTCTAATGATGATGTAATTATCTTTGACCCCTGCTCAAAAAAAAAAAAAAAAAAAAAAAATTAATACAGCTCGTAAAAAATGATATGATGAAAAAGTCATGCTAACATATTATTAATTCATAGAAATAATTTAAGCACCAATACCTTTTTTATACTAGGATTCAATCCTTGAATTTCCCCAATACTATTAAAACTGACTTTAAAAAATCTCGCGAGTTTATGTTGAAACGGTAAAATATCACAGTGCATGCTAAGTAGCCCAAATGACCTGATTGCATGCCTTCAGCATAAAACTAACAATATAATGGATTTTTTTTTCTTTTTTTTTAAATGAACAATTCTGTATAAATGGGACAGCAACCTTATATCAAAACATTTTTAAATTCATCTACAGCTGAGCAACGCCAGAGGCAGATTGAGTGCGGAAGAATGTGTGATGCACAAAAGCCATTTTCAGATGCAATGAAGAAAAAAAAAAACGGATAAAAACATACACACAAACCTTTGTAAATAGTTAACAACATAGCTTAGGATTAGGCCCATACTCTGTTCTAATATATATAATGTTTCTTTTTAACCCACAGTAACACATTTTAACTTTTAATCGCTTATTTTCGTTGCTGCATTTTTTTTTTTTTTTTTTGAGAGGAAAAAAAAATTGCATTTTATTACATTCGAAAATATAACGGCGCGGCTTAATAATGGTTACTAGGCACCAACAGGATATTTTTAGTTCCCTTCAAGTCTTTACAACAACATCGTGTAGCATGGTAACAAATTTATCAGAACAGAACTCATAATTAAAAACTCTTAATTATAATGGATAAATATATTGCAGTATACGATGCTTGTTATAAACTAATAATAATACTAATAATATGTGTAAGGAAAACATAGGTAAGGGGGGGCTCTTTATCGGGGAAATTTAAAAGTTTCCATATTCGTGATGTTGCCCATTTGAAAATAGGCTTTGTAGTTCACTGTGTTTCAGTATTCGACGGAAAAAAAAATCAAAATGAACAAAAATATGCTAAAGTTAACCACTGCTCACGCCAGATGACACAGTGAATGGCTGCACTGTTTCCAGTGAATATGTGCGCGCGAGGCACCAGAGCGATCAAACAGCTGAAACAGAAAATACTCAATTTTTGGTCACACAGTAAAGGCATAATTCAAAATGCAAACTGTTAGCAGTTAGAAAAATCAAGAATAATAATAGAGATTAAGAATTATTTCTAAATGCTGGACCGGTCTCATTTTGCTCTGCATATGGAACCTGAAGGCATTTTTTTTTTTTTTTACCAAGAATGGAGCAAAATGAGCCTAATACTATCCCACGTTTTGAAATTAACACACTGTAAATTTTCTAATAGGTTTTTAGGATGTTACAATGTTATATTATAATGTTGTTGTTGTTTTACTTCCTCCTTTTATCTCCATTAACAAACCAACATTTTACAATTACATTCATTTTCGCAATCCATCGGTTTGCGCTACCTGGCGTAGTTTCGCGAATGATTTTTAACTTGCAGTTAACGACTGACTTGCAGTTAACGTTCTTAGTCTTTGATTTTGTGCGGGTGTACCAGTGTGTGCAAGGTCTAGTTTCTTGTTTTGTCTATTTTTTTTTCTCGTGATGAGCACATAAAAAAAGGGCAGTCAAACATGAAGCCCAAGAGTTAAGAAATATTAACATGGCCATTTTAAATCATTTATGATTTAGCGCTTCACTTTTGATGAAAATTGCTAAGGCTGTTATTTAAAGTGACAGTACCTTTCAAATAATAGCAAGAGAATAAAGTTCAATATGCAATCTTCAGTTTATAATCTAATACTTTGATCTATAAATAATTCCAAGTCTTGTCTTGATCATTCCCCGCAAATATTGCAAAACATAAGGACCAAAACATATGATCAGTAAAATTATCAACACAGCAGATAATAGCAAATTAAATATGGGGCCTTATTTTAAAACCATTATCTCATCTCTTTACCCCAACAATGTACCACTGGATAGGCCACAATCTTTCTCATGGGATTTATCAAATCATATTTTTTTATTTTTTAATTAATTATTTTTGTTGTTGTCTGGAATCAAAAACAGCAAGAAAAATTATATTAAATTACAGCATTTCTTCTTAGCAGTGTTGCCAGATTAAACATTACAAAACAAACACATATTTATTCTCTGGAAGCCAGGCTGAATGAATAAACACATGGGTCAGACCTCTCAGAAACCAAGTACAGACAGTGACTGTAACATACAGCAGGTTTAGTTTGGTCAGAGGATCAAGTGTTACAGTTTCTTATGTGCCCAAAAGTTCTACACGCAGAACTTTCTAGGTGGGTTCTTTCTCACATGCTGACTATTGATGGTGTCTTTCCTTGGTTCGTAGGGTCCTCAGTGGTGTCGGTGTGTTGGGCCAGATTAACTAATCAGGTCACATATGAAGGTAATTCAGCTTTGTTTAGCTCCCTTTACCCCAATATGTCTGCTCTCCTAGTTCAGGCATTTAAGTCTTAATTTGATACAAGAAAATTTTAAAGACTTTTATGGACTATTATCACTGAATAGACCCTGCAGTATGTGCTGCAAAAAATCATTTTTGGGTTTGCTATTGATGTGATGATGATTAATGTCGATTAATAGACTACATTAAGGAATTTTCCCACATTTTTCACATTGCTGTTTTAGGTTTTTGAATGGTTATTTAAATTGGGATTTAATCATGACAGAAAACGAGCAAAACGAAAGTTCCCCATCACAAAAACTGATGATTTCAGTCTAGGAGTGCTCACGAATCTGGTTTTCTAAACCACTATATGAATTTTTTTTTACATCAAATGTGCACTCTGTTTATGATGGTATTTGTGAGAGTGCAGATTAATTAAGTGGGGTGAATAAACTGAACATAAAGAAGTTTATTTATAGAAAAAAACTGATCTCTAGCATTTTTCCAGATTTCTCCATCACTGGTGACTAATCTAAAAGCCTCTGATTGATCATTTATAATTCCTTACATTTAAATAGCGTTTTCTGGGCACTCAAAGCGCTTTACATAGCCTTGGGTCTTGCATACAGGGGCTCAACACAACTGTGTAATTGGTTTAATCAGAGCTGCATAAGTTCCAGCCTGGTTCTCATGTGGCACCTGGGCCCTCATTTATCAACAGTCTGTAGAAAAGGTTATATTTTGTCCAAGAATGAAATTTAGAATGTAGTACAGAAAAATCGTATTTATCAAAAGTGCACGGGGTTTCCCAAACTCACACCAACTAGTAATCATGGGTAATAAATCCCACATGTCGTAAGCACTAGGCTGTTCATTGTTTCATGGTCATGGTGCATCAGAAACGCCTCCACTGAACCTATCGTCGTGACACACCTCCCTTTATAAATCATGTGGATATTTGTCTCAACGAAAATATGGGACAAAAGAAAGCGGTAGAGACTGCGACGCATGCTGTGCTTCACTAAAAAGATCAGAGCAGACTTTGAAACAAATTCACGGCATCACATGGTTGGACAGTATCTTCCAGCAAAGCAAGATTCAGCCATGACAATTTTATAGCTCATTTTAAATGAAAATTCCCGTGTATGTATAGCTTGCACACAATTATGAAATTCTTAGCTTGAACTAGGGAATTAGCTATTGAGTCTTTGCAATTAACGGACACAGGACACACACGATGGCACTTATTCCTTTGGGTAGTATCACCATTCTACCACCAGAGTCTCTGTGTAAGCAGGCTCCCCAGAGTTGTGCTTCTATTTACAAACATCCTACAAATACCGTTCACGTGTGGTAGATCCCACACTTTGCTGTGAAACTGTTCTCTTACGCACTCATTACGCCCCCACCACAACATCTATGAGCAGCACTGTGATAAATGCCCGGGCTGTACCCTGGCAATTTGGGTTGTGGATGGGCTACACTACATGAAAACCCTATTTCCAAATAACCCATACCACACAACCCTCGTGTGGAAAATTTTTTAAATTTTAATACAAATACAGCATTTTAAAAATACACCAAAATATGTGAAATTTGGCCATCCAACTGTAGGATCCCCCCCTCCCGCATTAGGCTGAAATCTATCTGGACCATATTCTGATGCAAAGAGAATAAACATGTTTACATACACACTGCTTCCCCCCCCCCCCCCTACCCTGCCCTGTAGGAAATTACACACACTACAAAAACTAAAACAAAAGAATAATAGTGTTCATCGCCTCAGAAGTTTAGTTTTGTCTGTATTCATACACCTAGTTTATTCAAATGCGGAGACAGTATCCCAGAACCATGTTCCATCCTAAAATGTCACACCCTCACGATCACGTTAGCTGTCTAAATAGCATTTACAATATGTTCTCACAAGTAGTGTGTTTTTTCTGATGAGCAATACATTTTTGTGGTGTTACTTTCATCATGGTCGTTCGTATCAGTATTTAGATTATGTCAATCCAATATTGTATAAGTTAGTGTTAGACATACAGTATGTTATTCATATTTAAACAGTTCTAAAGTCACAAGTCATCTCTGCGAAGCCCCGCTTACCTGAGCGTTTTACACATGATTTTATTCTTTTGTGTGGGTTTATGTAGTGGTAACTTTAACCATTTTTCACATTGTCCTCCAAAAGGAACCACAAACGTCTCCAGTTAATCCATGAAGAAAAGAAATACATTTATGATATAATGAATGATCTGTTTGGACAACCTATTTTCAAAAGCGCGGAATGAGTTCCTCTCACCACAGCTTTCTGATGGTTTGGAGAAACCACATTACTTCAGAATCATCCACCTGTTTCGCCACTTCTACCCGGCCAGCAAATGTAGATTGTCCACGAAAGCGTCCCAACAGCGCACAGTGTTGAAGCCCGGCGCACTCAGTGCCAGCCCAGTGGCGATAGCGGCAAGCCCACACGACTCCAATTGCACCAAACTCTTAGACTACGATGAGCACTCATCAGCTGCACGTGGACCACACCTGACGCGTCCCGTTTGTACAAGCGACTTAGACCTTAAGTCCCCAAGTGAGGCGACTTGTTTGGTGGTGTGTCACTCCATATTGGCGCTTCGCACACAAGACTCCCTGCCAGCACGAGTGTGAATTGAATTTCCTTTCACGGCAATGTGATTATAACAAAGCATGCGCCCCGTCCCACCACCCCCACGCAAATCAGTGCAGGCGGAAACACTGCGTCCATGCTTCGTGTTCACCTCAACTATCTATATGCTTACCAATTGGTCTTTTTACGTAACCTGTAGAACCCGTTCACTCCCTTCACCTGGATTTAAGTGCTGCCCAACCTTGTATATCATCACACGATATGTAGTTTTATAAACTGAATTCGTCTCTTGCTTCTGATGGGCCCGCAGCTATGTTGAACTTATATAAGACACTCTGACAACTGCACCCAGCACTTCTGGGTATCACTGCGGCAACACGTTAGACAGGCACCACTCATAATATCGCCTCTAAACTGTTAACTCTATAATGTATTTTCCGGCAGCTTCAACTGATTGTTATTTATTTAACTGAGTTTACTGGCATGACCTGCTGGCAGTCTGTGCAGCTTCATCTTTAATTGACAACTCCTGCCCTTACCCCGTCTAATCCCGCTTTCATGTGAAGATATGTTGATGTGTGTGCAGAGCAAGCATCAGGAGAAACCAGTAAGACTGTTCTTACAGGCAGACCTCTGAAATATATTGGATCACAATCTTCTTTAATCAAAACTGTTTTGAATAACAGTGGTGGCCAACCCAAAATGAGCTTTTTGCTGAACGCGCAGTGCCGCCGCTTGTCTGCCAAAGAGTACATTTGCAGCTTTATGATCGCTGCGTGGAGCTTTAACCCAACACAGTTATCAAACAAGCGCATCAAAGCACATTTTCGCCCATAGGCGTGAGCTTTGCCTAGCGATGTTGTACATTTGACCGGTCGCTCTGCCAGTCGGGGGAAAAATGAAAGAACAAAACACTGTATGTTAAGAAATATTTAATATTCACAGCTGAAAAAAGTTTAGTCACTTACAAAGTTATTGCGTTTGCTTGGAACAAATTAAAGCAGGACTCCCGGTCAAAGCACTATGAGCGCTGTGTCTATATATTTTCTCTAGAAGCTCCAATACAGCAGACTAACCACGTATAACCAAAAATTATTGTTAGATTGAGAAGAACAGGCCTTTACATCATCTGTGTGCTAGTATTATTTATAATACAAGTATGAAGTGATGGTTATATTATTCTAAAGACATGGAGCTGGTTTCCTTTACCTTGGAGCTGCCCAATCTTGTAGCACTAATTTACGTTGAGCTATGCTACATGGATTTCATATGCGCAAAATGTCAATATTTCTGATGCATATTGAGGCCCTATATTTGTCAACAAATTACATTTTAAATACTATCCTTTCTCAATTCTTTAACTCCAACCAGCTCTGTCATTTTTCGTTCATGCACCAACTGCCCACAATGCTACAAAAATGAGAGGCACTTTTACACAGAGCTGATCAATTGCAATTAACAACTTAAGTGATTTTAAAGGGATGCCTTCTTTACTTGCTTTGCCTACAATTAAAGTAAAGTAAGAAAATAAGAAAGAAAAGCAGGGCACAGGTAGATTGCAGCACGATTTCGAGTGAGACAGAGCGTTGTGATCTTGACTTACCTTAACAATACAGAGTGAACGCCTTTGCCCATGGGACTGAGTGCTGACGTGCATGTTTTTCTTATTTGTCTAAAGCTATTTATCCTTCAGTACAAATGTGTTTGGTTTTATTTGCGCTACTTGCATTAAACCTTACCCCTTTTTGACAATTGTACTCCGATATTTAACTTGCTTTATTATCTTTTGATAGTTCATGCAACCAAGAGTTTATAAAACCCAAGTTTCTAAGAGTCATGCATCTGTTTAACTTTTGGTCATAAGAAAACCTAATGATCGAGACGTAATGCGATAGTGGCGCCGCCTGGTCCGGCCAATAAGATCCCTATGTTGTTATAATAAGAGGATGGAAACAAAAGGGGTAGGGCACTTTAACACCCTTTACCAGGTTATAATGCTGCATCTGTCTCGGTTATACGACTTGTTTGAAAGTAGATTTATTTTTATGTGGGCTCCCATACCTGTAAGTACAGCCACGTACAAAAAGATAGAGTGTGCTCTATTACTATCATATTTCAAGTGTTGTGAGAAAAATGCGCCTGCGCATCATGCATGACAGGCGGAGTGCCCACTACATAGCGAAGTCAAAGGTGGATATTTACGGAGATCACATGCTAATGCCTGGAAAAAATAAACTTAAAACTTGGGAGGTGTTTCACGTCATCCACAATGAGAAATAGTACTCTGACCAGGATAAGGCTTGACCCTGTCTACCTTTATTCCAATGAAATTTCAAACTTGAATGCATTATGTAATCTGTGAAGGTGGATTGCTCTTTAAAGGTGCTAAGTATAGTAGTTAGTATGTGGAGATGTTGAGACCACAAAATATATCCTAAGTTCTCATATATGGCTGTATAGATGTTCATTTGGATATACACTGGTTATTTAGTTGCATACTGACCCCTTAAATGCACGCAGCCTAGTAACTCGAAATCATCTTCTGTGGGGGCAGACCTATTAAATACCCTCTAGATCTGCAACTCGTAGGATTGATAAAGTATTTTAAAGCATTTTATACGCGTTGGCGATAAATTTTCTTTTAGACACGGTCGGTCCTATGAGAGATGCCAAAACATTGATTTTTATTCGAGAAAACACAAAAAATAGAAATTTAAAATAAATGGTGTATTTTTTTAGTTTTTGACTTGTTTGCAGAGATGGCCAAAACCTTCATCCATTCGCAGAGAGGCAGCCGTATACGGGTGTGGTATGACTTCTGGTTTGTGACAATGTGTATACATCACACAGAGAAAAACGTTTACCCAAATTATATGTCTCCAAAACTTGGTCTTTTTGGTCAAAGTCATTACGCAATGTGTAATTTCCCAAAATCTAAATAGCCTATATAACCCACTCATAGCCGGCGATTTTCATGATGTTTGACTCTTGTTTGGGTTTGTTTAGAACGGACACGATACAGAGGATTGGTTCCCATATAAGTGGGATAAGGAAATAGGCTCCTCTTTCTGTCCTGAGATATTCGGTAGCTTAATTTCCCCCTCACTAAACTACAATATTGGTTGGAAGCAAAACAACTTCAATAATAATTATAAAACGCATAATCCAAGGTTTGCCTTTGTTTTTCGGTTTAGTATCAAGGCCACCGGTCTTTTGGATTTAGAGTTATCAATATCACTGTTACTGAACAGGTAAAATATATTGCGCTATACAGTAGTCAACATGAGCCTAATGCGGCGGCCGCAAAACCTTTCTGACCCCAGCTTGTCCTACAACCTACCCCCCGAAGCAGGTTCACTTGTTGTCACAGTTTGTCTCCCTCAGTAACGACTTGCCCACGTAAGGAAACTAAAATCAGAATTGAGGTTGCTATCATGATGTCTCAGGACTAGTTCTTTTATTACTGCAATATATGTTGACTATGTGTTTTGCCCAAACGAGACTGCAGCGTTGCCACGTTACAATACAACAGTGCCAAAACTGACCAATAAATAGCTCCACAGCCAATTCATAGACTTAAAGAACAACCGGTTTTGTCTCTTTGGCAGGATTATCTTATTCTTTCGCCAGTTTCTTTCATCCTCTGCCTAGCTGCTCCCGCTTCTTCACAGTGAGCGACTTCGCGCTAACGGCATCCAGGTTCACCAGCATTTTGATTTTCAAAAATCCCGTTTGGGCAAATGCAACTTATTTGATCCCTGAGGCCCAACATTTAGGCGCCTGGGCAAGCTTCTTTCCTTGTCTCTACCTAGACGGGAAGCGCGTTATTTCATTGTAAGTTAATGCTGTCTAATTCCTTGCGAGTAAAAAAAAAAAAAACTAGTGTAGCCTATTCTTAAACTTGGACCGTCATTATATCTCCCGATTGGTCCAAATCTGTTTTGTTCACCAGAAGCAACCTACCACTCTCTAAGTGTTTGCTTTCATTGAAAAAGTATGCTTCATTTTATTTATTCACAGGCTATAAGGTTAAAATAATAATTTTGTTAAAAACTTTAAGGTGCCATTGTTTAAAAAAACCAAAAAATGCTTGATTGATAACGCGTTCATAGACCTTCAGTTGTTATGCTATCAAAAGCACTTCCATGCCATTTTGTTACGTTACCCTCATTAAAAAAGATCTAGGGGTGAAAGGGGTTGTAACAAATAAAACGATGGGGGACGAGACGAGACTGAGAGAACTAGCCGAATCGTCTCCAAGTTCCAGGGCTGACACACAATTCGCCAGTTTGAGCAAACAAAAAGACGGTATTTTTATTTAAGCAAGAATGGAAAAAAAATTACGTGCTGAGCTTCAGGAGGGGAAAGGCCACATGCAAACAATAAACAAAAAATCAGGTTCCTCTAACTAAGGTTTTTTTTTTAAGTATTAACTCACCTATCAAGCGAAGACGAAAAAAAAACACAGAGATACTTCCCTGACTTCCTCTCTCTTGTCTCAAACCCTTGGGCAAAAAGGGTAATTTTCTAAAATAAATGACACCACCTCCCTACAAGAAAAATATTCCACTTCCACTTAAAGCAGTTAAAAAGAAACTTAGACACTCTGCTAATCTTCAATAACTTCACTTTAACACTATAAGTGAAGCAATCAACCAACACTTACAGTCGTGGCCAAAAGTTTTGAGAATTACATATAAATATTGGAAGTGGAAAAGTTGCTGCTTAAGTTTTTTATAATAGTAATTTGCATATACTCCAGAATGTTATGAAGAGTGATCAGAGGAATTGCATAGTCCTTCTTTGCCATGAAAAATAACTTAATCCCAAAAAAACCTTTCCACTGCATTTCATTGCTGTCATTAAGGACCTGCTGAGATCATTTCAGTAATCATCTTGTTAACTCAGGTGAGAATTTTGGCGAGCACAAGGCTGGAGATCATTATGTCAGGCTGATTGGGTTAGAATGGTAGACTTGACATGTTAAAAAGGAGGGTGATGCTTGAAATCATTGTTCTTCCATTGTTAACCATGGTGACCTGCAAAAGCAAAATGCGTGCAGCCATCATTGCGATTGCATAAAAATGGGGTTCACAGGCAAGGATATCTTGTGGCTACTAAGATTTGCACCGTAAATCAGCAACCTTTATAGGTTCATCATCAAGAACTTCAAGGAAAGAGGTTTACAATTCTTGTAAGAAGAAGGCTTCAGGGCGTCCAAGAAAGTCCAGCAAGCAGGCAGGATCGTCTCTAAAGAGAGGATTCAGCTGCGGGGATCGGAGTGCCACCAGTGCAAGCTTGCTCAGAATGGCTGGCAGGCAGGTGTGAGAAGGGTCCAAAACCCTCCAACGCAACTTCTTCCAACAACCCAACAAAGTTTGGGAAGAACAATGATTTTCCCACGTAACCCCGGGCCAAAAGGCAAAATTTAAACTAAGTGGCTCGGGGACCAAAATGTTAAAATTTTTGGGCCCAGGGCCGGGAAACTCCCCGATTTTAATCCCATTGAGAACTTGTGGTAAATCCTCAAGAGGCGGGGACAAACAAAACCCACAACTGACAAACTCCAAGAAGTTATTATAAAAGAAGCTATCAGTCGGGTTTGGGCCCCAGAAGTTATTGAGAGCAGCCCAGTCGAATTGCAGGGCCCCTAAAAAAGGGCCCAAACCCTGAAAAATACGACCTTTGCAAAAATGTCATGTTTGTCAAAAAAATCTTTGAAAGTATATGTTTTAAATTTTTTTCAGTACTCCCCGAAACAACTAAACAAAGATCTAAAAGCAGTTTGAAAAAACTAATTTTTTTAATTCTCAAAATTTTGGCCCAAAAGACTGTACAAAAAGTAAAATGATTTTTGAACACCCAGTACAACAGGTTGTGAACATTCTTTTTAAAATATTTGGTTTAAACTTTTAAAAAACCTGAAAAATACGGACACAAAGGGAATACGTGAATAAACATTTCTAAACATGCTTTTTTGTTTTTTGCCAAACACCATCTTATGAAACATTACTTATTAAACCCCAAGGCCTGTGGCCTTTTTTTTTTCTTTACTTCAAATTGTTAATATACTTTGGGCCTAAAATAAATAAAATGTGAATAAGGAAATTGGAACTGACATGTTTCACACATGATTGCATGGAGCTGCATTATTTTATCCAAATCTAGACGGATGTCCCGTAGATGCTTCAAGTGCTTGTTTTAAGCCTCCGAAAGTGGCCAAGGATGTGTAGGCTTGGAAACAATCAGGTTTTTGGAACTCCCCACGACCCCCTCCCCTTCAGTGCCCAGAGAGAATTTCCCACCTCCAAAACTTGAGTAGGTTCATCCGAGATGCGTGGTGCTAAAAAAAAGAAATTTTTTTTCACAAAACTCAAATGAAATTTTTAAACCAAAAAATAAAGACGGGAAAATTGTATTAATTGGGGGGAAATGATCAAATTTTTGGACGTTTTAGGGGGGGGGCTATGCACACAAGGTTCAGGCTAAGGACAACATCTCAAGGAGGAGCGAATGTGACTAGATTTAAGCTTTGGGAAAAGGTAAAAAAAAAAATAAAACACGGCAACAAAACTTGCATTTACATTACAAGTGTTTTATGCGTGTCATTGTTCATTGAACTCATATGACAAGTATATGGATAGACTCCCCGTTTCAATGAAACCCGGGACTTCCCCAATTTTGGCTCGTTCAAGGGGGAAATTTCCCTGTCGTCTCCTAAAAACCTATTGTTGCCAATGGTGATAAATTTTGACCTTTTTTACAAAAAATTTGACATTATTTATTTAAAAAAAAAAGGAAACAAAAAAGTAACAAGTTATTAAACCCTTGACCAATATCTACAAAAAATTAATTCAAAAAATAAAACAAAAAAGAGGTCCCCATGGGATTTTACCTGGGGCTGCAGAAAACTTTTTTTTTCACAGGGGAAAAAGCCCCCCATTCTTTTTTCGACAGTATTGACCACACCCGTTTCTTTTAAGCCCTTTCCATCTGATCTAGAAGCGTTTTTCCCGGAAAAAATTGCAATAATCGTAAAACACACCACGAACAATCAAAAATCTTAAGTAAAAAGAAGTTATTGGGGTAAGGGGAAAAATTACCATTTTTATATAATATTGAGCCCCTTTGGGATAAAGTCTAGAAAGTAAAAACCCCAGGTGATGGAATGACATAATGACCATTTTTTCTTTAATCGGGGTCTCATAAGGACAAATATTGTTTTGTTTCATAACCACGATTAGACCACTTTCACCCATATATACTGAGAAGAAAATGGAGTGAGAGCATAGTAAAATTATTCACCAAAAAAAATTTCCTTTGCATATAAATAGGGCCCTGCACAGAATTGGGGATTTACATGAAAAAAATACACACTCCGCAACACGAATTTTGCCAAAAACCTAATTTGATATAGAAACTCGGACTGCAAAATGACTGACGATTTTTGACAAGGTGATGTATAGTCAAGGTTTTTTTGTCACTTTTACAACGGGTTTTGTAAAGGGAAAATTGGAGTCTGTAATCCTTTGCAGAGGAAAATATACAGTAATAGAAAGAAATTTGAAAATGGAAAACAGAAATAATCATAATAAATGGACAGTGCTGAGGAGAATTTGGTTTAAAAGTCTGAACAGTTTGGGGGGGAAAAAAGGGTGGTGGGGTAGCTGAAACTTCATTCTCTTCCCGAAGGCAAGGGGGGAACGGCTGAACCCCCCCTTTTATAAAAGGGTATAGGTGGTAATGTCCCGCTTCCCAGTGGAAAAAAAACTGTGACTAAGAAAAAAATTGGGGGGATCAAAGAAGAAAAAGAGGTTTCAGATTCGTACGCGATATAAAAGTTTGGTGTGTAACTAATGCTTTTACCGCTGTGCAACAGCCCCCTGATAAAGATATTGTCTGTTCAGATTAGTCAGTCGTGGCAATCCCCAAAGTCGGCTGGGCTTGACACCCGCTTCTGGCCTCAGATAGCCCCTGTTCCCCACCCCGTGGGGGGAGAGAAAAAGTTCCCCCATTAGTCTCTTATTTTATCACACCCCAAAAAAAAGTTCACAACAAAACACCCCTACCAACTGGATTGTGTTCCTTCATGGGGAAAGGGGCAAATCCTCCATCACCCTGCCCCAAATTGGGGCCCCCTAAGAGCACATGATACAGAGGACGATCCCGGCAACCCGGGCCCCCCGTATAAATGATGCCCACCATTTACCTCCCACAAAAAAGGGTCAGAATAAATGATGGCGGGGAGGCCATGGGATGGTGACCCTTCTGTCCCTAAAACAGCCTAGTCACTCGCTTGCCTGAAAAAGATGAAACAAGGGTTAGCAAAAATAAGGTCTTTTCAAGTTTAGGTCATAAAAAATTTCCCGGGTTTTTAAAAGTAAAAAAAAACTAACTAGACATCCCAAAAAAATTTGAGTGGAATCCAGATGAAGGTCTGAAGCAAAGCTGATAAAGTACCGACTTACCCATCACCGAGGAGATCCCTAAACCAAAAAGGTAATTTTTAAAATCACTAAAAAAGTGTAGGGTTGACTGTCAAGGCCCCTGGAACCACTCACAATGGGGGTGAAAGAAAAGAGCGGTCGGTAAATAGATGGGGGGGTTTTCTTTGTTCATAGAAAACACAAAAAAATGGTAAAGTTTGCATTCAAAATTCCCCCATTTTTTATAAGGCTGTGTTAAAAAAAACTCCAACAAAGAGACTATGTAAATGTAAAAAGGAGCAATTTTTTTTGCCCTACCCTGCGGAAGCATAAACTTTTGTTGTCCGAGTCTGAGAGATAAGTGAAGTGAGGGGGAATAAAAAAAACACACTTACCAAAATTTTATGCACAATAAAATTTTTTTAAAGTAGTCGGGTAATAATTAAAGGAATTAATAACAAACCGAACGTAACTGAGTAACTGTGAGGTGGCCACCCGAGAATGTTTTTTCAGCGTTTTTTGCAGCATGGTTTTAAACTTGTACCTGCATCCAAATTTATTTTTTATATGTGTTTCAAAAACCCACAGGATGGTCCCTTTTTGCCAATGACAAAACCACTATCACTAAATAAAGGTTACATTGTTTTTAATAAACAAAAGTGCTTGCAGAAGCACAAGCACTAACCCTTATAATTTAAATCAATCCAATAGTGAATTGTGAGGAAAAGCTGGATTGCAAAAACTTGTTTAATTTTGCGAGACAATAATTTTTATAATTTTAAATGTGAATGCTATACTGTTCCCATTTTTAGTTTTTTAATAGGTTCTTTGCGTGATATTTCGATTGTTTTTACCCCCCTGGTTTAGATTACCGATTTTTGGCGATTTTTTCACGATCCATTTTACGAGGGTGTCGTGAGGATTGTAAAAGACAACGGGGGTCGGGACCAAGATTCGATGTTTCATCCTATATTTTTGGGCATAGTGGGCGACAACCACTCGCTTAAAAGGGTTCACCCTATCACGACAAAAGGGCTACAGTTTAATTTTTTTCGGGCCTCCCTGACGGGTTTAGTAAGGGGCAAGATAGGGGGGGAGGAGAGTGGCGCCATGAACGATTTTGGTGGGGGTGGGCGGAGGAGGGCGGGGGAAGGGTGAGGGCGAGGGAATGAGGGGGTGTGGCGAGCAGTTTGGAGTGAATGGCAGGTTTGGGCGGTAAAGGGGGGCCTGATTGCTGTTTTGTCAGTTGCATTTTTAGCAATAAAAATGAAAGCCAGTCCCCGGCTCCCCGTTTTTTTAGTTTTCTTCGTCCAAAACCCCGTCCAACCAGGCAGTGACTGGCCAGTTGAGGGCATTGGAAAGTGGTGTGTTCAGGTCGATGATGACCTTTATCCAGGGGTTTTGATGGTAACAGATGACCTCAGCCCGGTCAAATGCATACCATGTAGGGCAAAATAATTTCTATTTCCTTTGGGACCTGTTGACATGTAGTTCGTTTTATCCTGCCCCCGCCAGTCACTGCCCGCCATATGGAATTCAGAGAGACATATGGTTGGGCTTTCACAGAAAAATTTCATTTTTGTCAAATGTAATTTGGGATTTCTGAAATTTCTTTAAATTTTATAGTTTTTTTTTTTCTCCCCAATTTTTTAATTTTTTTTTGGTTTTTTCGTTTATTTCAGTTTTATAAATATATAAAGTTTACACGGGAAGTTTAAAAAAAAAATTCCTGTGTTTTGTTCCCTTCTTTAGTGTGAAAGATTTTCACTTTGATATGTGATGTGAAGTTTGTAGGGGGGTTTTCATTCCTTTTTAAACCAAAAAGTTTTTGTTTACCATAACTACCTATTATATTTTATTAAAAAATTTTTTATTTTTTTTATTTTTTTCCTTATTTTTTTGTGGTGTATGTTGGCTACTTTTAAATTATTTTTTCCCTAAAACCCTAGTCAAAAACAGTGCCTTCAGTGCAATTACAAACAGAGCAGTAATGGATGCAGACCCAAGACCCAATCTTTAAATGTTCAGAAAATGAAAGCAAATTTACCTCAAATGCTGGGCTGGTTTTAATGAAATAGGAAAACCAAAATCTGATCATCTTTTTGCCTAATAATGAACTAGACCCGTATATTTTTAAATTTTAGGGGCACACCACACACCAGCCCAAAAAGATGGACACATGGGCTAATACAATCCCAAAACTTAAAACTCTTAGAAATGTAAGGGGATTCACTACTACAGTTATTCATTTTGTGCAAAACAATTAAAAGCAATTTTTTAAAAGATAAAATGAAATATTTGTAACAAATATTTCAGGTTTTTCCCAAAGTGTGTCCCGCATCCTTGTTACTGTTTTAAAAATTTTTTTATTTGATAATTTTAAAATTTAAAAGGTTTAAATGTTCCCGGTTTCCCGCCTCCAGATGGCCAAAAAATTCTTGACATTTTAAGATATCTTAAAAAAAAAAATATTATAAAAAAAAAAAAAAAAAAAAAAAAAAAAAAAATTTTAAATTATTTCATATTTTTTAAATTTTTAAAAAATCAAAAAGGACCGGTTTGTGGAAAACCCGGGGGAAACATTCCCCGGGGGCCCATTCTATCCGCCCCTAATAGTTATACCGCTAACTCAACAAATTTTATTTTGAGTTTGGCAGATTTGGAAGTTTTGGGTTTTCAAGTCATCCGAGTTTCTTTAAACCCGCTCGGGGGCAGCTCATTTCATTTAAAAGGATTGATTGCAATTTTTAAGCAGAACTGATTTAAAATCTGCCCTACCACCGCTATTATTACAAAAGCTCCATGATCCCGGGACAAAAATTTTAAATAAAAAAATTAAAAAAAACAATTTAAATATAAAAAATAACGTACGTAGTTTTTTAACACAGCCCGTTTTACTCATGAAAAATTTTTTCGGAAAATAATTTCTTTTAATTTTATTTGAGTCTTAAACATGCTATACAGATGAGTGCAGGAGATGCAAAACTGATCTTACCCCAGGAACTTTTATTAACGTAAATAACAAAACTGTTAAAAATAAAATTTTAAAGAAATTTCTAATTACACATGAAATAAAAAAGTAAAGTCCATAAAAAAATTAGAAAAAGGAAATAAATAATTGGGAATCATGTCAATTAAAAATAAAATAAAAACTGCACGTTCTTTTTCTATTATAATGTTTTGTTTTGTTTGGTGTTTCCTTATAAAAATCCAGAAATTTGTCAAGTTTTTTCAGGGTCTTTTTTAATTTTATGAGGTCATTACGTGCTGTATTTTTGCCAGCCAAACGCTGCACTGCTGTCGTGGTTTGAGTATCAAAAAAAGGCCCCTTTAAAACCAAAAACCCGAAGCCAAATTTTCCAGAGAACTTAATCCCGCCATACTGTCTCAAAAACCGGCGTTTTAAAGAAATTTCCAGACCTGATTAGCACAAAGATATCAATTTGGGTGGCATTTTTTCTCAATGAAAAAGGAAAACAAAACGAGCCCCGACCTTGAGGAAAAAATCCCTAACAGCGAACAAATTCTTCAAAAAGTAAATTTTTCATAAAATGGACTGCTGTGAGATTGTTTGTTTCATCTGAACAACTTATTTAGACTTTATTTATATGAATGTGAGTATACACACATTTTAATAAAGCCAAATCAGTTTTTGTAACAAGTGAATACGTTCATTGACTTAAGACATAACACACATAAGACACTCTTTTTCGCCACCTGCTGGCGTATTTTTTGTAATATGAAGAAATGGTCACTGAACGAATCAGTGAATGAATCTGAACGAATCATTTTGGTGAACGAACTGAAAATGAATGAATCTCTTGAAAGAATCATAATTTCCACCCCTAGTGCTGCTTCAAGTCCAACAAAAATATGTACACATATGCATCGCTTTGACCGTTCTCTGTAGATCCCACCTTCTCACGCACCACGATTGGTCGATTACGTACAATGTCTGTATGTTATTGGTCTAACGATCATTACCTTTTATTAAGTATGAAAACAGGAAACCAAAACCAAAACCTGGATATTTTAGGCAATATAGAAATCCTGGCCAGGATGTGTCCTGGGAAAATGGCACGTTTGGTCACCCCCATTCACAAGATACATCATATGTGATATAAAGACATCTTTAATGAACTTTGAGAGACTTGAGTCTGGTGGAGGAGAAGAGGGAGAGGGGGACTCAAAGATGAGTGAGGAGAGACGTTTGGGCAAGTGGTGTTGTATGCACTTTCTCTGAAATCTTCTCTCCAGATTTTTGATTTTGTGCCTCAGCAGGAAAACCGTCCTTACATGAGTAGGCACATATTTTGCATAAGTAATGACATAATGACTGCTAAAAAAGTATATTCCATGTAGTATGAATGTAATCTGGACATATTACGTCTGCAATGTTGTGAGTGAAATTATCATGATTTAAAAACTCATTTTGTAGCCAGAGGTGCAAAAATGCCACCTGTGCACCTTGATAGAAGGACAAAGGAGCACCTTTTTTATAGTTTATAGTGGGTTTTGTATTATGGTTTTCACAAACAATCAACCTTATTTCATTTGTAAACTTGTTGCGTATGTAGAGAATATTTTAGTTTATTACTTTTGTCATAGTAAGATCATCTCACAATTTCTATTTATCATAAGAAATTACTATTAGAAAAAATTATTTTTTTAAACATTAAATCATATAATCCTATTCTAGTTGACCCCCTAAACAAAATTATGAATATGTAAATGAGCATAAAAGAAACCATTTAACAAAAATCACTATACAAACACATAACTGAGTCATTTTGCCTAGAGTTAATTTTATTCTCATAATTATTTTATTTTATGTGTAACATTCATGTAAATGAAATGTGTTATTTAATTAAAATTTAAGTGAATAACTGTGAACATTTGTGAGATATTTGTAAAGTAAGACAGAAAGAGACAACAAGACTTTATTGAAAATATTATTTTTTTTTAGAACCGACTGACTAAAAAGTGAGCTAAGAAACCACTGGGTGTGTGTTTCTCAATGTGTAATGAAGAAACTGCAGATGTAGTCTGCCAAAAACCTGCTGTTGGCGGTTCAATTGAAATTTCGTGGGAAAACTCTCTTTTACAGCAGATCCCCCTTTTCATCCTCTTTTTATATGACTGTCAACATAAAGATAAATAATCAAAACACTTAAATTGTGTAATCTATAAAACATGCCCTATTCTTCTACTGGAACAAATTGATCTGAAGTCCGTTTCCATCTGAACTGCAACAGCTCCAACAGCTTCAGCAAATGAAACACAGCTGACTGCTGAAATAACAGAACTAAATCAAATTCAGTCATTTATCTGTAAAGACAAAATTATAAAGTAATAACTCACACATGACATCAGAGTAATTATCTCCATGTTCATTTCTGGAGGCACACTAATATTCTCCACTGTAATATTGCTGCATGTCCGAGTCACTGAATCACACTCCTTTATTTCATTAAATACACTGAACAAAATTATAAACGCAACACTTTTGTTTTTGCCCCCATTTTTCATGAACTGAGCTCAAATATCTAAGACTTTTTCCTATGTACACAAAAGGCCTATTTCTCTCAAATATTGTTCACAAATCTGGTCTAAATCTGTGTTAGTGAGCACTTCTCCTTTGCCGAGATAATCCATCCACCTCACAGGTGTGGCACATCAAGATGCTGATTAGACAGCATGATTATTGCACAGGTGTACCTTAGGCAAAAATAAAAGGCCACTCTAAAATGTGCAGTTTTATCACATAGCACATCCAAACAGACTCAGAAAGATCTGAGCAATCGACCAATTGCACCTGAATCCAATGAACATCTAAATACCAAACGAGCTGTCTCCAAAGGCGTTTCAGAGAATTTGGCAGTATATCCAACCAGCCTCAACTGGCCTCACAACCGCAGACCATCTGTAACCACACCCAGCCCAGGACCTCCACATCCAGCATCTTCACTTCCAAGATCGTCTGAGACCAGCCACCCAGACAGCTGCTGCAACAGTCGGTTTGCATAACCCAAGAATTTCTGCACAAACGGTCAGAAACCATTCCAGGGAAGCTCATCTGCATGCTCTTCGTCCTCATCGGTGGGCAAATGCGACTGCAGTTCATCATCGTTACTGACTTGAGTGGGCAAATGCGCAAATTCAATGGCGTCTGGCACTTTGGAGAGGTGTTCTCTTCACGGATTAATCCTGGTTTTCACTGTACAGGGTAGATGGCATACAGCGTGTATGGCATCGTGTGGGGTAAGCGGTTTGCTAATGTCAGTGTTGTGGATCGAGTGGCCCAAGCTGGCGGTGGGGTTATGGTATGGGCAGGCATATTTTATGGACCGAGAACACTGGTGCATTTTATTGATGGCATTTTGAATCCACAGAGATACCGTGACGAAAAAGAATAGAAAAAGTCTTAAATATTTGAGTTCAGCAAAAAAAAAATATTGCAGCATGATAATGGACAGCCCCATGTTGCAAGGATCTGTACACAATTCCTGGAAGCTGAAAACATCCCAGTTCTTGCATGGCCAGCATTCTCACCAGACATGTCACCCATTGAGCATGTTTGGGATGCTTTGGATTGGCATATACGACAGCGGTTCCAGTTTCTGCCAATATCCAGCAACTCCACACAGCCATTGAAGAGGACCAGTGGACCAACATCCCACAGGCCACAATCAACCAACCTGATCCACTCTATGTGAAGGAGATGTGTTGAACTGCATGAGGAAAATGGTGGTCACACCAGATACTGACTGGTTTTCGGACCCCCCCTGGACCCCCAATACAATAAAACTGCACATTTTAGAGTGGCCTTTTATTATGGCCAGCCTAAGGCACACCTGTGCAATAATCATGCTGTCTAATCAGCATCTTGATATGCCACACCTGTGAGGTGGATGGATTATCTCGGCAAAGGAGAAGTGCTCACTAACACAGATTTAGACAGATTAGTGAACAATATTTGAGAGAAATAGGCCTTTTGTGTACATAGAAAAAGGCTTAGAACTTTGAGTTCAGCTCATGAAAAATGGGGACAAAAACAAAAGTGTTGCGTTTATAATTTTGTTTAGTGTACATTCACCACTGCATACTCCTGTTGTGGAGGATGAACTGGAAAAATCTTGTTTATTGATTAACAAAAGTTATTAAAACATATGACTGAATACATACTCGCATGTGACACTGAGATAGATGGCAAGAGAGACCAAAACTGTCTCTTCTGACTGACTGCAGTCGAGTTCAGCACTGACTAGAGCTAAACCTCTATTCATTCTCAATATGAACTTTTGTAGACATACAAAAGAAATAACTGTCAAACTGTTTAGGAATAAGTGAAGCTGGTAAAGCAGTTTGTGGAGTTGTTTAATCATCCTCTGCTGAGGTATTGAGAGACTTAAAATGTAGTTAATTTCATCTAAGGCTGTACGGCTGAAAGTCAGTCGTAGTTGTTGTTTCTCTTTCATTCAGTGATTCTGCTTGTTAACAGCAGGTGTTCATCACTAATGCTCAATCAGCACTTCATTATTTCATTAACTTCTTTACAATCTGAGTTCAGACTTACATGAACACCAAGCAGTGTTAATTTAACAAAAATTTTGCAGAGTATGAAGCAACAGTCAGTCTTAACACTTCTTCAGCACACTTCCTCTTATCAGTTACTGGAATACATGTCACTTTTCACACATCATGTTCGACCATAAAAAACATTTGCAGCATCTAGATACAGTAATTTTAGTGCAGGAGGAAAAGTGAACATACAATACTATTAGTAATACAGCTCAACATAACAGTATTATTCTGTGTAAAGATGTCATTTTGTAATGTGTAAAATGTCTATATGTGCATATGTTAATATCTATATGATGATATTTTATATGGTATTAAGGTAGAGTGGGGGAAAACACCCCCTTGGGGTAAAATGTAATCAACTTTCCTTTTAATTACAATAGTAGTTCATATACGGCACCAAACGTCAACTTTTTGATTGATGACTTCCTGTTGACCTCTGACCTCTTGCCCCAAGGGGATCAACCTCCGTGACCTTGAGACCACCTATGTCAGTTAATTTTTTTTTTTTTTTGGTAATATCTTGACACTGCCTTTTTTTTATTATACTTTATTAGGTTTTTTTGGTTTCCTGTTAATAAAAAAAAAATGTCTATAAATAATTGCAACAAAAAAAACAAACATCCCGGAGTATTTCCCCATTTCCCTCTTTGTGTGGTTTTAAAGCAGCAGAAACAAATAGCTAACAGTTCAAAGACAAGAGACGAAAAGACCCAAACCACAAACAAATGTACGTACATATGTAGGGTATAAGGTACATGTGTTTGTTACATAGGTATAACAATTAGAAAATTAAATATTACATAGTGAACAAATCGATAAGTAAATGAAGGAAATTAATCACCTTATACCTGCCTCAGGCTGTTCAGTTACCATAGTTGTAACTGATGTGAAAGGCTATAAAATTAGGCAACAGATCATCAGCAAAATAAAATAAATGAAAAAGATATGTAAAACAGAAAGAAGTTTCTTAAATAATAAATAAACAGCAATAATAATAATAATTATAATAATAATAAAATCAATCAATCAATACATTAAAGTGGTTGAATGGCATAGAGTCTTTGGGTCCATATTTGTTCCGGTGTTAAGGAAACCCCTCCCTCAGTAAATTGTAAGTCATCAAAATATGTTAAGAAGGGTGACCATGTTTCAGAAAATTTGTGTTTTGAGCTTCTGACAGTGAATTTGATTTTTTCAAACTGGATAAAATACATCACTTCTTTAATCCATCTGTTATGTGTTGGTCTTGCCAACAGTGTGGTAAAGATTACCTTAAACATTCCTTCTGTAAGCACAGTATCTTCAGGGCTAGTACTGAAAACAGCTAAGAGGGGGGTCAGGGTCAATAGACACACATCACTAAAATATCACTATGTATATGGGATGTATATCACTAAAAGATTCAAAGATATCTCTCCAATATCCAACCATTTTTGGGCATGATCAGAAACATACGGGCTGTTGTGGCTGGCGAGTGTAGGCATCTGATGCAGGCAGGACTAATAGTAGGATAGATAGATTCTTTTGAATTGGTCAAATGTAGTCTGTGAAGTATTTTAAATTGAATGAGGGAATGTCTGGCACAGGGTGATGATGAATGTACTTTGTCCAAAACACCTTCACATTCCATATCAGTAAAGTCTCTCCCCAGGTCTTTGCTCTACAAAGGTTTTTGATGAAAACATTCCAGGATTATTCTCCTTATAGTGGACTTCAATGGCTACCAAACAGTTGAAGGTCAAAATTACAGTTTCAGCTTCAATGGGCTCTACACGATACCAGACGTGGAATAAGGGTCTTATCTAGCAAAACGATCGGTCATTTTCTAAAAAAAAAAAAAAAAAAAAAAAAATACAAAAAATTGCTTTTAAAACAAATGCAGCCCCTGCACATCCATGACTTCACATACTACGTAATTACGTTAACGCGCTTGATGTAGGTGGAAGTACTTTTTTTTTTTTTTTAAGTAAATCTCTGATCGTTTAAAACTAAAAATAGATAAATCCTGGAATGTTTTCATCAAAAACCTTAATTTAAAAAGAAAGACGTAATCATCTTGGATGACATGGGGGTGAGTAAATTATCAAGAAATTTTCATTTGGAAGTTAACAAATCCTTTAAATGAAGAAGGGGCATGGTCTGATATCACAATGCCATGATATTCTATACGCCTATATGAATGATGAACTGGGGAGAAAAAGAAAATAATTTTGGAGAAAGAAAAAAAAAAAAATTCTCTATGGGTCAAGCTGTCCATACTGCTCACAAAAATCCTGTGTAACTATAGCATTTAGAAGGCTGTATGATTCTGGGGGATTCTAAAAATGTACTGTTCAGGACATGTAGCAAAAACCAAAAATGAAAATGTATATTCATGTTTGATTGCCTGACGACAGCTTAATAGGGGTCGTATACTAAACTTATTGCAGTATTCCACTGTATTTCATAGATAGGTAGAACATTTGAGTACTGAATAAGCCAAATTCAAGTCTTCGTGATCTCACACACACACACAACCTGTTTAATGTACAAATTCAATGTACATTTTTTAAGTTTGCATTTCTAGTACAATCCCTCTTTCCTTAGCTCAAGTATGCAAACCTCTTTGCCACATGCACTGGAATGTGTGTTATATTGAAAGTTTACATTTTCAAATGAAAATGGCAACATGATTATTGCAACCCCAAAACATATTCATGTGCTTCATTTTTGCTGGAGGAAACAGCTGTGCTGTCGTGTGATGAGGTGTGAACACAGTAAAAACTTAGGCTACAGTAGACGGGGAACCGATTATTGCAACCCCATGATATTTTGTAAACTGCATCTGTGCAGTTTTTTGTCATAAATCCAATCTATCAATAAACACACACCTTGTCCTCTTCTTGCTCTGTGCCGCCGCGGTCTGCAGAGTGAAAAAGGCAGCGCTGAAAGATGGGGAGGAGCCGAAGTCTGCCGCCGTTTTCATATGAAATTTAAAGGGGACTCACAAATTCATGTACAGTTTATGGAGCTAATTGCTAAATTTTAGGGGGGGGCAGAGTAGTCAATTTAGGGGCTATAGCCCCACCTAAAAATGGCCTAGCGATGCCAATGACTGTCAAACATACCAATTTTAAAGTGTTCATGTGTTCAACTTGTAGGCTGAAATTTAAAGTTGTTGAAATCTTATTTGTTATTTACATTTGATGAAATGCCAAATATTCTTGTGCCTCGTCAATTTTGCTTGAATGTTTTTAGAATTACAAAATTCTTAGTATTAATTTTTAATGTTTTCCAAAAAACACATTAAAGGGTTACTCCACCCAAAAATTAATTTACTTGGCAGTCTATGGGACTGTCACAACCCTCCAAACCCTCAAAAAAAACATCTTTCTTGCGGAACACAGTTTAAGATATTTTGGATGAAAACCAGGAGGCTTGTGACTGTCGCACAGACTGCCAAATAAACAACAGTGTCAAGGTCCAGAAAAGTATGAGACAGTCAAAAAACAAACGTAGAAGATGTATCACAAACGTAGAAGATGTATCTCCATGAGAATACTTTGAGGTAAAAAAAAAAATAATAAAAAAAATTAAAAAAAAAAAATACAAAACTTTATTCTCAACAATTTGTCTCCTCGGTGTCTCTCCCGCATCACTTTGGAGAGTATCCACTAAACACAAACAGCACATGCTGTCTTGTGTCAGCCGCACCACACGGATGCGCAGTTTTTTTCCAAATCAAAACGTAAATAAATGTAGGGCAGTTTGCCGTGTGGTGCGGCTGACACAGAACAGCATAAGCAGTTTGCGTAAAAAATTAGGGGAGTTCAATTCGTCGAATGCAGTTAAAACGGTGAGTTGGCTGAACTCCACAACATACTCCAAGAGGGAAAGGTCCTTGCACATGAGGGAGGTAAACTGTAAAAATGCAAAAAATAAACCTAAAAACAGCGCAAACAAACTTTGTTACGTACGGTGTTGTCACGCTTGCTGCTACGGTCATCTGTTCAAGAATAAAAATGACTAAATATAACAGTGCGACTACACTAGAAAGGCTTTTATGGTTATAAAAACCACAGATTTGTGAACATTATTGGAATTGAATTGGAAGACTAAACACGCAACACGTCGTGATTGTCATCACAGAATCTGACCAATGAGAATAAAGTGTGTCATCAAGGCTTTCGCAGCCGATTTTGAGCAACTGCAGCGCCTGACCTGGGCGGCTGGTCTCGTTTTGCTCTCGCAGTACTTTGATCAGCACTGCAACCGCCTTACCGGGGAAGTTGTGGCCTAGTGGCTAGAGAGTTTGACTCCTAACCCTAAGGTTGTGGGTTCGAGTCTCGGGGCCGGCAATACCACGACTGAGGTGCCCTTGAGCAAGGCACCGAACCCCCAATTGCTCCCTGGGCACCGCAGCATAAATGGATGCCCACTGCTCCAGGTGTGCGTTCACGGTGTGTGTGTGTTCACAGTGTGTGTGCGCACTTTGGATGGGTTAAATGGGAATTCTGAGTATGGACCATACTTGGCTGTAGGTCACGTCACTTTTTTTTTTTTCACTTTCACTTACGATCACGTGTCAAAGTCGGACAAATGTTCTAACGAGAATGCATTGTTTTTTGTCAGGTGGCAGCCGATCTTTGCGGCGCAGCATGAAATCAAACAAGCCTATTCTAAAGAGTCTGTGGATCACTAGATACACCTCTAAAATAGCCATCATGAAATGTGTGATATGAAAAAACTAACAGTGAACCATTGTAACGTAAAGTTGACCATGTCAGATAATTAGTACAATAAGTTAGGCTCCGTTGTGTAACAAGCAAAGTAAAATTACACACATTTATTATTCACAATATAGAAAGAGGAAAAAAAACAGTTTGTTAAGAGCATGACTCAAACACGACATTAATGGGCTTATTCAAGTCCTCTTTTTTTTTGTTTTTTTTTTTTCATCCATTCCGCATATGTGTGTTTTAGCAAGGTGGTCTGGTTGCAAGTGGTGAAGGAAGATATTTGCCAGGTTACGCCTGTTTCACACTGCAAGCGTGAGCAGCGCGAGCGTAACTACAGTCACTGCACCTGCAGAGTAGGCACGGGCCGATTACCAGTTTCAAGGTATACCGCGATTTGAAAATGTCACGGTTTGAAAACCACTAATATTTTCCATTATACCGTTCCTGTGGTATGTGCTGTTTTTCCATTTCTCCTCAAAGACTGAAAGAGTAGGAATCCCTCAGACTGAGTGCAGTGTAGAGAGTAACACTGACCCCTCCTCCTCCTCTTGGTGCGAGTGAGCAGTCAGTCACGTGTGTAGGATGGCCGGGTACACTTCATATTCAGCGCTCCTTTCCATCTCGCGCACAGCTTTCAAAAGTATACTCAACCACAGATGAGCTCGTGGACGGATGCGCGACACATGTGCAGTACCACGGGATGTGCGGCTGTCCGCGAGCCCTCTTGATGACGAAAATAACGTAATGCAGACAGCCAAAATATACTTTGGCCTTTACGCGATCGACAACCAGACATTTTTTGTCTTATTGCAACTCTCTGTTCTGGACTTAAACAAACTGCATTGCAATGCAATCATTTTCCAAAAATGTCATTTATGTGAAAATATGAAGTCTGTTAACACCCGTTAACACAGACTAGAGACGCACGAGAAGATGGATGCACAGAGAAAATACTGTAGCAGGCAGATCACTCACTGTTCATGATGCAGAACACTATTGGAAGAAAATCCTCAATATTGATTTGGGGGTTTATATGAATGTGTTTCTGAGGGGAGCTGACTGTCTTCTCAAAAGTTTACGTGGTATAAATTTCACAAAGCTTGTCAGAACATTCTGTTTTTGCTTCAAACTGGGTTATTATTAGATCAAAGTGTGTATGATTTGATATGAACTAAATTATATAATTTATATATTGATATATATAAATTATATAACTAAAATTAAATAACTAATTACAGATTTAGGTTAAATAAAGATGTCAGTCTTTTAGGAAAGCAAATCAAAGAAAAAAAGAAAAAAAAATAATTCTACTATTTCTAATATTCTGTATGTTGCGCGCAAAAACAAAATATATTGTGTCCAGCAGGAAAATTATTATTTTTTTACCCAGTCATTTAAAAAATAACACAACAAAAAACTGAAACCAAAACACAGTGATAAACCTTTTTGTTTAAAGTTAATCATACCATCAAAATCTCATACCGGCCCATGCCTAGTTAAAAGTAATGTTTTGCATGTAATATTTCAGACTTGAGCTTTGTCTCTTCATTTTGTCCGCGCCGGGAGTTAACACAGAAGCCTACTTGTGTGAAGGGGCACAATTTCTTCAGCTTCTTCAGAAGAGAGGGAAAGACTGTTTGAGTTAAAGTTCAAGTTCATACCTTTATTTGTCCCCCAGTGGGGCAATTAGTTTTACAGCAAGGAGCACACAAACTTACAAACACAAATACACATAGTATAATAAAAAATAAAATAAATATAATACACATTCTAATTAAAAAAAAAAAAAAAAAAAAAAAAAAAATTAATGTGTAAGCTACTTACCCTCCTAGCATTTAGAAGAGAGACAGCAGACGGAACAAAGGAGTGTTTAAATCTGTGTGTTTTGGCAAATGGCTTGAGCAATGAACCTGATGGTCCAACTGTAGATAAAGGATGAGAGAAGTCAGTCAAGATAGATTTTGCTTTCTTAAACAGCTGTTTTTCGTAAAGATTTTAAAGTTGAGGCTTAATAATTCCATGTTGTCAAAAGAGTAATAACAGTGTTGGTTTGTTTTTTGTGTAGACATTCAAGGCCAGAGACATAGGAGAGCGTCATTCTTTTGAGTGGAGTTATTTTTTTAGAAAATAAATGTTACCATTGTCTCCTGCCTGTTCACTTCTCATTCTGATGCAGTATGATGACTTGTTAACATGTTATTTAAACATTGAGGTCTGTGTTTTCCATTGCAGAACTCAAAACCAGCTTTAGAGTTGTCTGATTTGGAGTGTCATCATTCTTGGGCTTCCGTTCTTAAAGGAAGAGTGCACACAAAAAAAAATTTACTTGCCCTCATGTCATTCCAAACCCATAAAGGCTGATTTATATTGCATCGGACCTACATCGTAGGCTATGCGTAAGTTTTCATTTGCTTGTCAGAGAAGCTGTCCGCGTCGACGCACAACACACACACAAACCTAAACTTCTCCAGTGTTCACAGGCATGTTGCTGGTGTAACCCGCAGTACTACGACAAAAGCCTAAGAAGCAGCTTGTCAGAGAAGCATCAGCTGTGACTGCGGCAAATAAATATCAAAATCATTAAATTTTTTTAAACTACAAAAAGGAGACAACAAAGGAACAGGAGAAGATGGCATTCTTTCAATCTCCACAAGGACTTGTACCACGGCAGATCAACACTGTTTGTCGCGGACAACTACTGATGTATAATGCTGTGTAGTTTAATAAATGGTGACACTTATTCTTTGCTTTGTTTTTTTATATTGGAAGGTGTAACATTAAAATGTATGAAAAAAACGCACACAAAACCTCAAGTACATACGGAGGAAGGTGTTCGAAGTCCACGTAGAATTGACGCGCTGTTAGATTTTTGGAGAGGGTGCATGTCAGGCTACGGTGTAGGCTTCAGGGTTGAGCATCTATGCATAGGTTTCGACCGCAGAAGTATAAATCAGCCTTAAAAAACTTCTGTCCATCTTCGGAACACAAATAAAGTTATTTTTCCATTCGCACTCTTCATTTTGTGAATCCATTGAAAGTCTAGATAAACAATATTTCAAGCTTCAAAAATACTGAGTTATTGTAGTAGAAGTAATCTATGCCATTATTTACATATGAATAAAAATCTTTAATTATATCTGTTCATATCATATAGTGAGCATATCTGTTCAGAAGACTTGATAATGTTGATCTCCCAGAATTGCAATGAATGGACAAAATATGATTAAAGATTAAAAATGTGTGTTTAGCAGAAAGATTAGCAAAAGTTTATGGGTTTGGAACAACATGAAGGAGAATAAGTTATGACAGTTTTCATTTATTGGTGAACTAATCCCTTTAAAGAGAAGCCCTCCAAGTTCATGAAAACGTGTGAGGTATGGGAGTGTCATGTCTGTCTTAATTCAGCAAAGTAGTAGTTATTGGAAAGCAATAATTATTTTATTTAAAGAATTTTAAAGGCACTCACACTGGTGTTGCCATTGTAGCATTCTAGAGTGCTATGGTAGAAAGAGACATATATACAACCACACAAAGTGGTTGAAACTATAAAATAGACTTTTTACCTACCTTTGTCACAGTGCACAAGGGAGGGACGAGGAGACGCTGGAGAATACTGTACTTGAAATTAATTTCAAATCAACAAAAGGTTTACACACAGGAACTCAGATATGAAATTTAACAGCAGACGCTACAGACAGGAAACAACAAAGAGGGGGAAAACTTTTTGAGGTTTAAATTTAATTTCCCCAGGTTTCAAAAGGGGTAATAAAAATTTTGGGGTTTTGTTTTTTTGTAAAAATTCAACCCCAAAGGGGGCCAGGAAAGGTTTCTTTCTTTTGAGGGGAGTTTTTTTTTTTTAGAAAATAAAGGTTTCCCAATTTCCCCTGCCTTTTTTCATTTCCATTGGGGGAGCGATGATACTTTGTTAACAGTTTTTAAAACTTAAAGGCCCCTGTGTTTTTCCTTGCAGAACCAAACCACTTTAGAGTTGTCGAGGGGGGGGGCATCACCTTGGGTTTCCCGGGTTTTTAAAAGGGAAGAGTCCACAAAAAAAAAAAAATTTATTTGGGCCCTCTGTCTTCCCAAAACCCAAAAGGGCGGAATTGCACGGACCACACGAAAGGGGCGTTTTTTTCAATTTAGGGGGCTTTGCGTCGGGGGCCGGTCGACGTGCAGAAACCTGCGGGAACCGCAGTCCCAGGGCCCAGGGGCATGTTGCTGGGTAACCCACAGAAACCCACAAAACCCAAAAGGGCCCCCGTTTGGTTCCAGAGAACCCTTATGCGGGAGGGCCCCCGGCAAATTAATATCAAATCTTTAAAATTTTTTTTAAACTACAAAAAGGAGACAACAAAGGAACGGGAGATGGCAGATCAACCTGTTTTTCGCGGACAACAAACTGATTTTTAAATGCGGTGTAGTTTAAAAAATTAAAAACCCCTTAAATTTTTTGCTTTTTTTTTTTTATTCAGAAGGTGTAACTTTAAAAATGTATAAAATAAACGCAACAAACCTCAAGTACATACGGGGGAAAGGTTTTTCGAAGTCCACTAAGGCCCGCGCTTTTAAAGATTTTTGGAGGGGTTTCCCATGTCAGGCTGGGTGTAGGCTTCGGGGTTGACCCTCTATGCATAGTTTCGCCCCCAGAAGTATAAATCATCCTTAAAAACTTCTGTCCTCTGGGACACAAATAAGTTTTTTTTCCCCTTCGCACTCTTCTTTTGTGAATCCTTTGAAAGTCTAGAAAAAAAATTTTTTCAATTTTAAAAAAAATACTGATTAGGGGTTAGTAAAGTAATTTGCCAATTTCATTGAATAAATTTTTAATTATATTTTTTTTGTTTCATATCATTAGTAGCATATCGGTTCAAAAGCCCTTTGAGAATTTGATCTCCCAAATTGCAATAAATTTGGAAAAAAATGACTAAAGATTAAAAATTGGGGTTTAGCAGAAAGATTAGAAAAATTTTAGGGTTTTTGGGAACAACTAAAGGGGAAAAAGTTATGACAGTTTTTATTTATTGGGAACTAATCCCTTTAAAGAGAAGCCCTCCTTTTTCCCAGGGAAAACGGTGGGGTTAGGGGAAGTTTTCATGTCTTCTTAATTCACAAAGAAAATTAGTTATTAAAAAAAGCAAAAAATTTTTTTATTTAAAAATTTTAAAAGGGCACCCCCTGGGTTGCCATTGTACATTCTAGAGTGCTAGGGGAAAAAGACTTTTATAACCCCAAAAAGTGGTAAAAACATAAAATAGATTTTTTAACCTCCCTTTTTTTCACAGGCAAAAGGGGAAGGGAGAGAACCTGGAAAATCTGTACTTAAAATTTAATTAAAAATCAAAAAGGGTTTTTACACACGGGAACTCAGATATAAAATTTTAACAGCAGCCCGCTACAGACAGGGAAACACAGGGCTTAAATAGAAGAATTAACGAGATAATTAATAACAAAACCGCGGGAACCCTTAATGACAAATTAAATGAAAAAATGAGGACGGGATCAGGAAGGCCAAAAAAGGGAAAGGGAAAGGGCAGCTGAGGAGCAAAACCCCAAAACAAAACAGGAACTGAGTCCGCCCCTTATTGATGTAGATGAAACCTCTGTCTGAAAATTTTAGTTTTATACTAAATTTTTGGGAAATTTTCCTTTTTTTCTCTTTTTGTCTACGATGAAAAAAGGGCCCTTCTGGGATGAATGCGGGGTCAACGGAGAACGCCCTTCCCCCCCAACGGATGAAACAGGGGTTTTTAAAGGAGGGGGGTTGCCAACTAATTTCCGGGGAATTTTCAAAGGCATTTTCGATTTTTTTCCTAAAAGTTGCAATGCCCGCGGTGATGTCACGGGCCTGATGATTCTTTACATATCACAACAAACCCCTGCGCATTCCCGTAGAAACACAACCAGTTTACCAAAATCCCAGAAAAAAAAAAAAAAGATTTAAAATTTTTTTTAGATTTATTAAATTAAATAATACAAATACATAATAAATTTTTTAAATTAATATGATAATTTTTAAATGCTACAAAATTTAAAACAAACCCTTAAACCACATTTTTGAAAAACTCCCATTTTCCGTTTTTTCTTAGTAAACTATAAAACTAACATTTTTAAACAATTCCATTTTTTAAGGGGGGTAGCCTATTTGTATTTAGTGTGGCTAAAACCTAAAAAAGGCGTAAAATGGGGCACATTTTCGGGAAATTGAAAAATTTTCCATTTTTTTTTTTTCACAGGTTTTAACCTCCCATTTTGACTTACCCCTTGTATTTTTGTTTTTGGGGTTTTTTAAAAAACCCTTCCAAAAAATTTAAACCGGGTTTTTTTCCATTTTGTACAATTTTTTCTTACAGTTTGCCTTCCCCTTTAAAAAGGGTGTTAAAGGACTAAAAAAGGTTTAAAAAATTAAGAACAATTTTTATTAAAAAAACCTGCTATTAGCAACGGGTTTCACATGTTTGTACTACTAGGCATTTTGGGGTTTCCTTTTTGTGTAATTTAAGGGAAAAATGCGTTCCTTTTTAAATTGGGTTTGGGGCCACTTTTAAAAAGGGGCAAAAAAGTTTCCAAAAAAATTTAAAAAATACCCAAATTTTGTTGCTAGGATTTTTTAAAAAATTTTTGTTTGGGGTACCTAAAAGTTGCAAAATCAGCAATTGGGGCAACCCGGGGGCTCCCGGGAAATCTTTTAAAAAGATTCCTTTCCCTTTTTGTTTGGGGCTGCCGGGATTCTTCAGACTACATAAATTTCATAAGAGACATAAAATTGGCAGTAATGCTTTTCTGTGGTGGGCAGGGACCAAAAAACAATGGAAAGGGGAAAACCCTTAAAAAAAAATTGGAAATCCCTTTTTTTCTGGGTTGTTTTTTATAGAGGGGTTTTTTTCACACCCCCCACAGGAAGTTTTGTTTTTTTCGTCATTTTAACCCCCTTTTAAAATTCCCAGGGAAATTTCTTTTTAACAAGTGTTCAGGTGAATGTGCAGGCGGCACACATAATTGTCATGAACTGCTGATAATTGAGTAAATTTGGTTTGGGGCGTTAAAACCTCCTTTGTTTCCCCACCCTTCATGAAGCTTTCTATGTAAACCCCTACGCGTGGGGCTCGGGGATTTCGGTAAAAAAGTGTATATAATATTTTTTTAAATGAAGGTAGATGAATGAGCATTTATATAGCGCTTAATTTGTTTTGCTGTAAACCCAAAGCACTTTACAATCATGGGGGGGGTCCCCCCTCCTCAAACCCACCAGTTTGCACCTTCCACTTGGATGATGCAACGGCAGCCAAAAAGGCGCCAGGGGCCCCTCACCAAAAACCCAGCTACAGGTGGGGGAGGAAGAGATAGACCCATAAAGTGGGGGTTATTGGAGGCCATTTTTTAAAAGGCCCAAAGGGACAATTTGGCCAGGACCCGGGGTTTACACCCCTCCTTTTTAAACGAAAGGCCGGGGAAATTTTTTAATGATCACAGAGAGAAAGGCCCTTTGGTTTAACGCCCTAAACCCAAAAGACGGTGCTTTTTGACAGTATAGGTCCCCGTCACTACCTGGGGGCGCTAGGCCCCCACACAGCCCAAGGGTAGCACCCCCTGCTGGCCCCCCTTTAACCCCTCTTCCAACAGAAACCTATTTTTCCCAGGGGGCCCTCCCCTCCAGGTACTGCCCAAAGGCTCAACCCGGCTTGGGCTTCGGGGGGAAACCCCGGTTTGGCTCAGGTGATTGGCTGTGGCTGTTTTTTTGGTACAATGAAATGAAAAAATTTGGTAAAAAAAAAAAAAATAAATCAACTAATTTTAATTATGACTCTTAACAAAACCCCTGAAAACGGCTAAGCCAAAGAAATTTAAACCCTTTTATTGATTTTTTTACTTAATTACAGTATTTTTTCAAAAAATAGACTTGATAAGGGGTTAAGACTTTCTGGTATTTATGAGTTTGTGAAATGACACTTTTTTAAATTTGCTTTAATAATTTTTTTTCAATTTACAAACTGTCTTAAATTTCATCACATTTTAAACTTTCGCGTTTGTGATTTTTTGTCTGATGTACCCATGTACAATCAAAAATGCCTGGGTTAATCTTTCTTCTCAAAATGGGGATCGTCCCCGTTTTACAATGCTGTATGTATAAATTAAACCATTAGGGGACATTTTCGTAACCTTCAAATTTTTGGGAAATTGAAAAGCAATTGAAAATACGCCAATGGAAACCCCGTAAAATTTTGCAAAAAATTCCAAATCCCCAAAAAGTTTTACCCCTCGCTGATTGGTTTTTCAGGCCTGGGGGAAAAGAAATAAATTTGCAAAAAAACTGGGAATGGAAAGGGTTTTTCGCTTTTCCAAATTTACATGGAAAATGTAAAAATCTATGGGTCTTCTTCAATGTCTATAAACCCCCAAAAAACCCCTTTATACGTGGGTGCTCTCCCCGTATAAAGGGGGTTTCCCTAAACCCTTTAAACTTAGCCAAAAATTTCACTGCCTAAGTCTGCGGGGCAGTGTGGCTCTGATACGGGTACTGAAGCTAACTGCGGGCCCCTCCCAGTAAAGCTTGTTGTTTATTCCCCCCACACCAGCACGGTTTTTGAAGCGGCTAAAAATGCGTTTTTTTTTAAAGATACTGCAATCCGCTTCCCTTTTAATAAAATAGCCAAAAACTGTCAAAAAAAGACAAACCCAAATTCCCCTTGGGCCCTGATTTATCCCCCGAACCAAAAGATTACAAAATTTTAATTTACTAACATAGGTTAAGGAAACGCTGTCCCCTTTTTACAATCCTTTTTTTTTTGCCCTTTAAAAAAATACATTTAAAAACTTTTAAAATTGAAAATGGAGTCCCCTTTTTCCCCCTCCCGCTGCAACCCACCGTGTTTTTGGGTTTTTTAAAAACCGAAATCTGGGTGGAACAAATGATTTAAAGTATGTAGGAAGTTAAATTTTTTTTAAAAGTCCCTTTTGGGAAACTTTCCTATCCCCATCCCCAAAATTTTCTTTCCTTTCTACATCGCTGGCGGGAAAGGGAAGAAAAAACCCCTTTAAAATGGCCCTTCATCACGGCTAGCCCCATAACCAAATATAACGCAGAAAAAGAAAACGTAAAAAAAATCAAGTGCAGATTATTTAAATCAAAAAACAAGAAAAGGGAAAAAATAAATATAAACAAAAAACCAACATGTGAAAAAAAACGATTAAAAGGGAAAAAACTTGACCCGAAAAAAAAAAAAAAAAAAAAAAAAAACTGGCACGGGAAACATGTGGGCATCAACCAATTCAGTATTCCGTAAATGGACGGGGAAACAAGGGTTGGGGGGAAATACATGAAAAAAAAGGGAAACAACAATGCAAAACCAAAGAGAACACAACTGACAAAGCCCAAAAGGTTTAAAGAATCTGTCTGTAGTCTCCCCTGGGTTTTCTTTCCCAGTTGCCTTATGTGATTTTTTTACAAAAAAAAAAAAAAAAAATACTTATGCTTTTAAAACCGGGCCCCCCTTTTTTTTTTTTTGTCCCTTTCATACAAATGGAAAATTTAAAAAGCTTCCCGCATCGATTCATTTTCAGCTAATTCATTTTTAGTGAACCCGGAAAATGCAAGGATTTTTGGGGGTAGAAAAATGCAAAGAAACCCCTTTAGTTTTTGAGACAATCTTTACAGACTTTAGGGGTGGCAGCCTAATATGCAATTGAAAGTAAAATACAAAATACAACTTTTTTAATAATAAATATAATAAAGTTTTTAAACCAAAAATTGATAAAATATATTATTAAAAATTTTTATATTTACTATTTAAACTAAACTATAACCACAATTTTTAAAAAGCCACATTGCATTTCAACCTTCATATTATATTTTTATACAAAATTGTAAAAGCCCTTTTGTCTCCACCCAATTGGGAAAACCCCAAATGTAACAAATTTATTTATCCTTTTTTATTCCCAAAAAAACGAATGCCCCTTCTGAGTTCAAACCCCCAGAAAAAAAAAAAAAAAGAAAAAAAGGGTTTCGAATAAAAAACCTCTTTCTCTCCTTTTTTTCTGTTTTTAAAGTTTTTCCTTTTGTTTAAATTGGGTAAAAAAAACTTAATCATGCTCCCATTTTTGGGAAAAAAAATAAAGTAAAAAATGCCAAAAGTGGTTACGCACCTTTCATTACCTGCGGAAGAAAAAACAAACAAAAAAAAATTTTAGCTCAAAAAGAGCAAAAATGAAAAAAATGAGCCTAATTTGATTAAAGTAATTTTCCAAACACCCAAAAATAAAAAAAATCTAAAAGGTAAACATGGGTTGGGAATTGTTTTTAAAGCAATATAATCATTTGTGAAAAGGGAAAAATTAAAACCCAAATTTTGAAAAAGTTTAAAAATTTTGTTAAATACAGTTTTACATATGTTTTCATTTATTTTTTTTCAAGCAAAACAAATTTGTCTTGAAAAAACCCTTTCATTTGCTTTGTGGGTTTGGGTTTTGTAAAATTTTGCCCCCTTTAGAGATAATGCATTTTTTTCACCCCCCCTGCAGTTTCTGTTTGAACCCCCTTTAAAACCCCGCTTTTTTTCCAAAAATTTTAGACAAAGTTGCCCTTGATTTTTTGTGCTAAAAGGTCTGAGGTGAGCCCCGGGGGTTTTTGCTGCTGTAACAAAGGGCAAAGGGTTTTCCCTTTAAATTTATGAACTGAGTTTTAAGAGGAAATTTAAAGGCATTAAGGGGAAAAACATGTTTTTTTCAAGAAAAGAAGAACAGAGTGTGAAGCCTTGGGAAATTTTATTTAAATTTTTAATTTCTTTTTTAAAAATTTTTTTATTGTTTGTTTGTTTTTATTATTTATTTTTTCATATTTTTTATTAAAAACAGACAAAAAAAAATAATCCCAAAAAAACCTCATAATCATAATCATTAACAAAGTTTTGGGTTCCCCTCTTTTTTTAATTTTGGTTTAAAAATTAAAGGGGTCAAAATATCGATTTAAATTTTTCCCTTTTTCTTTTGGGGTGTTTTTCCAACCTTGGTGAATAAAGAAGAAAACTGTGAAATTGCAAAGACAAAGTCTCAAAACCCAAAAAGATATTCTTTTTCAATTAAACCCTTTTCCACACCCCCCCTTAAACGGCTTGTTCTAACATGCCCCCCCCAAAATCTACATCAGTATGTGGGAAGATTTTCATAAAAACCCGCCCATTTTTTGGCAAAAAGAAGGGATAAACCCTTTTTTCTCACTGTTGCGGGGCCGCCACCAAGCGGGGAGACACTGTTTCATTGTGAAAGCAAAAATACTTTTTTTTGGCCTTTTCCCAAAAAGGAGATATCCGCTTTCTTTCCCCTGGGGTATCTGCCTGGTCGCTGAGGAAATACATCAAATTTTTCACTGGGAAACGCCAGATTTGGGTTTTCCCCCCTGGGAAGCAGAGTCCAGCCCAGGGGCGTTTACAGGGGTTGCCACAAACCCAAAAGACCTTCACAATCCGCTAAACCCGCCATTCTCAAATCCCTGGACGTTCCCCCACTCTATCCCCCCCGTGTGGCCGCTGGGGACCATTTTATTTGGGGGACTGTTTTTTCCCAACCTGCAGAGTGCCCACAATCATTTTGTGCTAAGGCTGTTCCCATAAAATTGGGGATTTTTCCCAAATTTTGGCAAGGACAGTCGGGGGCTTTTGACTCACAGCCTGTAAGTAAATTTTTTATATTTAAAAAATTTTTCCACTGATGATTTGGGATGGAACCAAAAACCCGTAATTTTTTTTTACCGGGGGCCTAAATTGGGGTTATACCCCGGGGTACCGATAAGCTTTTTAGGCAAACGTACGTTACTTACCCATCCCCCATAACTTTAATTTAAAAGGGGAACTAGAACGGGTGCTTGTCATTTCCCTTTAATGAATGCTGTTGCTACTTTGCTCGTGTGGGGTGTATCCTGCAAATTTCGGTGGGGGGTTTTTTCAAAAGGGAAATGTTTGAAAATGTGGGCTCACATTTTCCAAACTAAGCGCACCATGGGCAATGCAATATATGGGAATATTGTAATAGTTTTAAAAAGGGGGCAAAACTGGGGGAATATAATGAAAATTTACTAAAAAATACAACATCCACCTCAAACAATAGCTTTTATTAAAAGTCTCCCCGGGTCCAGCTCCAACTGGGGAACCAAAAAGACACATTCACTCAAAAAAAGCTAAATTTCCCCGTGGTAGGGGTTACACTCAAAGATACTGCCCCTTAAATTTGTAAACACAAAAAGTAAATTTTTTTTCGGGCGCTTTAAAAACCTTCCCGGGGGAAAAATTTAAATTTCCTAAATGAAAAAAAAGATGCATTGCATTATCCTGCTTTTCTTTTATTGTTTTTTATTTTTCAGGACTTGCATTTTTAGGGGGCGAAATTCCCTAGTTTTAAATTTAAGTGTGTTTTTTTTCATGTGGTTTTGCCAAAACAAGGGAACCGTTTTCCTTTTAGCAAATATCTTAGGGCTTACATTACAAAATTGGGGGTTTATTTCTCTGGGCCCATTGCGTCCTTTTTGCCTCCCTCAGGGGGACTACAGTAACTGGCTTGGTTTGTGTGAACCCCGATAGCTTGTTTGCAAACACTTTAAATTTTGAAAATCGGACAAAATTAATGGGGGGGAAAATAAAAAAAGAGAATGGATGGAAAATCCTTTCTTTCCCGGTTTAACAAATATTACAAAAGAAAGGTATAAACCCCAAAACACAGCAAATTTTGGGCGTTATCCTTATTTAAAGAAATTTTTGGGGAATTTTCAAATTAAATTTAAATCCTTGCCTTTTTATTGAGGCGGTTGGGTATAGGCTAAGCAACCCAACCCTTCTGCAAACAGGGTTTTAAGTGAATCCCACATTTAATGGGATTCGGGGTGGGAAATGTAAAGTCACCCCCTTAAACTTTTCTGCTTGGCGGTATGTTTGGGCCCGTGGTCCTTTTCAGCACTTAAAAAAAACTTTTTTGCGCTTTTGATTAAAACCAAAAAAAAAATTTTCACACTTAATTTTTTCACAATCTCACAATTTTTTGTTTTAAAATACAATTGAAAATGTTAAAAGTATTTTTTTTTTTTTTTTAAATACATTTTATCATATTTTCATTTTTTTTTGTAAAGCAAACCCATTGCCCTTGAAAAACTTTACATTTGCTTTGGGGGTTTTGGTTTTGTAAAGTCTGCCCTTCAAGGTAATCATTTTTTTTTCACCCACTGCTTTCTTTTGGTTCCCTGCTTCTCCCAAAAATTTGAGAAAATGTTGGGCCCCTTTGATGGTTTTGGGCAAAAAGTAGCTGAGGGGGCCAGGTTTTTCGGCTTTCGGTAACAAAGAAAAGGGGTTGTCAGTAACTGATGATCTGATTTTTAAGGGGAAATTAAGGCATTAAGGGAAAGAAACCTGATTTTTTTCAAGAAACAGAAAAACGAGTGGGGAAACCCTTTTAAATTTATTTTAAGTTTTTATTGCTTTTTAAAAATTTTTTTAAATTGTTTTTTGTTTGATTTTTTTTTTTATATTTTTATTAAAACAAAAAAAAATTTAAAAATCAAATTTAAACATCATAATCTTTAAATTTTAATTTTTTTTGTTCCCTTTTTAAATTAAGATAAAAAAAGGGGGTCATATGAGGGGTTTTTTTAAATTTTTCCCTTTTCCCTTTTTTGGAGGGGTTAAAAACCTTTTTGTAATAAAGAAGATCGGTAAATTTTTTGCAAAAACTAAAGTCTCAACCAAAGAAGTTTTCCTTTATCAAATTTAACAATTTTGTCCAACCCCCCTAAACGGCTTTTTCTAACAGCCCCCCCTTCTCCCTCTAGGGGGGGGAAGTTTTTGCAAAACGCCCCCCATTGTTCATCAAAGAAAAAACCCCTTTTTATTCCACTTTTGGGGCCCGCCACCAATGCTGTTGAGACACTTTTTTAAATTGTAAAGGCAAACACTTTTTTTTTTGGCCCTTTCCCAAAAAGAGACGATATCCCTTCGTCACCCGGGAAACTGTTTCCGGCTGGGGCGCTGAGGAAATACTCAATTTTGCATGTGGATCGCCAATGGGGGTTTTCCCCTGGATGAAGCGGCCCACCCAGGGGTCTCACATTTGGTTGCCACAACCCCAAACCGGGAACCTTCATCAACCCTAGCCGCCCCAATTCTAAAGGGTCCGCGGGGAACTTTCCTAAATCTGCCCGCATTTGTGGACCGGGGTTGACACATTTTATGGTGGACTTTTTTCCCTTTAACCTGCAGAGTACCTCAACCCTCTGTCCAAAAGGGGCTTTTTCTATAAAGGGGGGCCCCGGGTTCCAACTTTCCCAAAAGGAAAAGCCCCCCCCCCCCGGGCGCTTCTGACTCACACCCGGGAAGAAAATTTTTTTTTATATTTAAAAAATTTTTGCCCCTGATGTTAGGGAGGGGAACCAAAAACCCGTTTTTTTTTTGTGGCCCGGGTTTACAAAAGGGGTTTTCCAAAAAAGGCTTCGGACAAACTTACTTTTTACTTACTTCCCGATACTCCAATAATTTCCATGAAAAGGGGGAAAACCCGGAACCCGCTGCTTTCTTTCCCCTTTAACTGAATGCGGGTGGCGACGTTTGCTCGATGTGTGTGTGTATCCATCCCCAAATTTTCGGTGTGTGTTTGCAAAGTGAAATTTTTTGAAAGGGGGGGTTTTACATTAAAAACAAAGGGAACACCATGTCGATCAATAAGCAATATTGTAATGGGAAACAAAGGGGAAACACAAATAATAAAAATAAACTTTACTAAAAAATCAACATCCCCCCTCAAGAAATGAGCTGTATTATGTCTCCCCCCCGGGCCCCCCAGTCCCAATTTGAACTCACGGACACTTTCACCAAAGGGGAATTCATGGTATTTTTTACACCCTAAGATCTTTTTTCGAAATCAAAAAATAAATTTTTGCGTCCTTTAAAGCCTTGCCGGTTAAAATTTAATTGAACAAAAATGAAAAAAAAGATCTTGCTTACATGTTTTGCTTTTTAAAGGGTTTTGTATTTTCAGGATTTTCCCTTTTTAGGGGCTGAAATTAAACATAGTTGTATATTTAAGCTGTTTTGGTTGCATGGGGGTTTTGCCATAAAAGGGAGAACCCATTTGGGCCTTTTTAGAACTACTTTAGGTTTATTTTACAAGTTTTTTGGGGTTTTTTGTTTCGGGCCACATCTGCGCCCTTTGGGTGCCCCCTTTCAGGGGATCCATTAACGGCCCTTTGGTTTGTGTGCACCGCGATACCCTTGTTTAAAATCACGTGATTCGACATCGACAAAATTTAAGGAAGGGGGGGAAGTAAAAAGCGAATGGGGGAAAATTCCGTACGAGGGTTTTTAACACTTTTACAAGAAAGGTATAAACAGAAAATCACCAAATGTTGGACGTGACCCTTTAAATTTTTTATGAAGAGAGCAAATTTTCAACTTATTGAAACCCCTTGCCTCCCATGAGGCGGGGGAAAAGGGGCAAAGGGAAACAAACCCTGACGCAAAAATGTTTTTAATTGAACCCCCCCCCCAATTTATAGAAGGAGGCGGGAATGTAGCACTCCTAAACTTTGCTGCTTTTGCGGGGTTTTTGGGGGCCAGGGGGTTCCTGTTACAGCACGTAAAAAAAAATTTTTTAAAAAGCGCTTGAAAAATCACAAAAAGCTTCACACTTAATTTTATCACAATCCACAAGGTTCTGTTAAATAAATGAAGCTTCTCTAAACTCCCAAATAAAAATTTTTTAACGTATTTTTTCTTGTCTAGTTTTGGCATTTAGCATTGAGTGAAATCTGCCCCATGCTGATGCGTGAGAGTGGGCACCCGGGACCCTATTTAATATTTCTTATTTTTTAAATTCTTTAAATATCTTATTAACCTTTGCACAAAAAGTTTTTCCGACTCACCCCCGACCGCAGGCGCGGGTTTAAAAACCCTTTTTTTCCCTGCATTTTTCAACAATTTCTTGCCTTTTCCCCCCTCATGCCCCAACAAATTTTTTCAAAAACAGGGAAAAAGTTTCCCCTTGTGGTTTCTCATTTGACCGTTTCCATCTTAAAAAATGCAAAAAAAAAGGCATTTAGAGTTTTTTTGCTGGGGTTCCTAAAAAAGAAAAACCCTTTCCCTTTGCCCCCCAAACGGCTTTTCCGTGCCACAGAAATGCCCGTCAATGCAAAAAACCTTTTTGGGGACTTAATTTTGGGTGAAAACCCGATTTAAATTGGTTCCCGAAGGTCAGACCTGCTGTTTGATTGGTTTTTCCTTTTTAAGCAAAAAATCTTAAACTTGTGTGCCCAAAATTTTGAATTTAAAAACATTATTACTGTTTTAAAGTTTTTGGGCGAATAAAGCCAAATTTTTAAATTCTTTTCTAGGGGCCCCTTTTCCCAGAAGACTTGGATTAAACTTCTAAATTCAACAGGATTTCTTTTACAACTCTTTGTTTTTAATTTTTTAAACATCAAAATTTTTGGGTGAACAACTTTCCAATGAGGAAGAAAATCTCCCCCGTTTTAAATTAAAATAAAATTTGGGTTTTTTCGGAAAAATGAAAAAAGGGTTTTGGGGGGTTTTTGGAAAAAATGAGATTTAAAATAAATGATGAAAATTTACATTTTAGGGTGTTTTTGCTAAAAAAGGGAAGGTTTTTTGGTAAGGGTGATGAAATCAATGTGGAAAGGGGTTTACAAAAAATGCTTAAATTTTCTTCCCAAAAATAGGTCTTCTCAAATATGCCGAAAAAAATGCAAAAAGGGATGTTTTTTTGGGAAAAAATGCCCATAATGTACAAAAAAAAAGGTATTATGAAAAATGGGGGGGATGCAAATCGCAAAAAAATTTGGGGTTCAAAGAGAATATTTTTTGAAAAAAATTTTTTTCAGTCCACCCCCGAGTTTTTAAAAAAGGGCAAAATTTTGGGGGGGTAAAGTAAAAAAAATGCTTTGCTTCACTGTGGAACTTGCTTGTAGCGGCCAAAAACCTAAACCTTGGGCCAGGACAACCCAAGTTATAACTCAGGGTTTTTTAAACCCTGCAATTAATTCATTAAAAAGCCCTTTTTTTTTTTTTCCCAAATAGCGTCAGGAAAACCTTTTTATGAGCACTCTAAACATGAAAACAGTCCGGGTGTTTGGAGGAAGGAGATATGCTACCCTAGAAGACAAAGGAAAGTTTTCTTCCTCTGAAGATGATCGAAGATGACATGGACGAACATGAAATCCAGCGTTTGAGCACGTGGACTATCAAGGAAGAAGAGTGACTCTACGCAGAGAAAACCAATCTTCACGACATTGATTTCAGTGACATCGCTTCCTCCCACAAAGTGAAAGGTGGTGTCTGGGCTGACTCTACCAAGCACGTCAATTGTCAGGGTGACCAGCTTGTGTCTTTCCCTGGGTATGAAGTTCCCAGCTATCTTCCGCTCTCCTTTCAACGATGTGGCCAGCCATGTGCGTCCCTTGCTGCCGAAGCCATAGAGACAGCATCATTCAAAGTACACTCTCTGCAGCTGAATATAAACCAGAGCCCTTCTGGAAAGAACGAGGCAGGAGGTGGGGAATGACGGATCTTGACAAGAACAATGACTGTGACTCCAATAAATAAAAATAAACCAAATCAAAACAAACACAACAATAACAAATACATGTCTGAAGACATTCAGTGTATGCTAATTTGAGAAGTGTTTTATAACAATGATGGAATTTCTTTTTTATTTAACATTTTATGTTGCTTGTTTGCTTTGGCTATTCATATATAGTGATCAGTGTCAGTAAACATGCAATAAAGTACAGCTTTGGAATTGTAACACTCTCTGTTTTCTTGAATTCTCATTTGCCTTTTTAAAATAGTTTTTCAATGTTATCCCTCTATTACATGTACCCAGTAGCGGAGTGGCAATCAGGAGAGTCGGGACTTTTCCCGGTTGGCCGGTAGTATTTTGAGTCCGCGAGGGCGGTCTGATAATAGTTATACATTGCGAGTTATATTAGCAACACCATCTGGCGGCCTGATGTGCGGCCGCTTCCCGCTGGTCAAACTGTGCAGCCTCTCTGCTCAACACAGTATATAAAAGTGCTCAACCCGTTCGGCAGGTCCAACCATGTCTAGGATTTTCAAAAATATATGGGGATCAGTGAGCGGCCCCTCCCCAAACAGCATAGCCTGTCGGCCTTTGATGTAAAAAGCCGCCGAACACCTCTTTTTCCTCGTCACGTTTTGGAAGTCTAACGTCCGTGTGAGTGAGTTAAATGATGGAAAGGCAAAAAAGAAAACTGAAAGGTGGCGCTGAGAAGGTCAGACTCAAAAGGAAAAAAATTATGGAGGAGGAGGCAGTGAAATGCTCCAAAATAACAGAGAGAGAGTGTGTGTGTGTACACTCACAGTGCTACTAGGGATGTAACGGTATGAAAATTTCTTATCACGATAATAGTGACCAAAATTATCACGGTTATCAGTATTATCACGGTATTATAATGTGCTGGAGATGTTAAAAAAGTTCATACACATAAATCACTTCACCAAGTTTTATATTTAAAAATCAACAAACAACAAATAAAATGACTTTTTGTTTGCATAATCACTAAAACAATAACATTACCAATGATGTCCGGATTTAAAATGACAACTTGACTGACAACAGTTTTAATAGTATTCAAGATTTCAAGATTGAGATATCTAATGTAAATGTTCAAATAAAGCTTTTAATAAAGTTTAATAAAAAGTTAAACCTCACATTTCAGCCTTTAAAATAAAGAAAAGATATAAGTCAAAATGATAATTGCTTAATTAACCTCCATGATCACAACAGCATTGCTATTAAGAACACTTACTTTAGGTCAGCAGTTCTCAATTCCAGTCCTCGCAACCCCCAGCTCTGCATATTTCACACATCTCTCTTTGTTAACACACATCTTTGTTAACACTCACTTCCGTGCATGAACTGTGTTCACATTGACATGCTCCCTATACAGTGTTCATTGCGCCCTACTCCCCTGAGCAGGGGAAATCTGTGGAAGTTTACCTCACTTCGGAACATTCATTTACGGATTTTGTGCTGCGCAACGTCTTCACACAAGGACATTTAAATTCACGTCTCGCAGGAGAGTATGTGAGCGGACAGTGGAGCGGCAACAATTTCCCCTCGGCGCTCCAAGCATTCAAAAATCACTCCGCTCCTGGTTCACCATTTCCCCGCTCCCCGCTGCACACTCCTCACTTCATTGATCATAAACACAGCTCCACAGCTAAATTATTTCACTATGCTTGAAAAATTCAAGTTCTGTTCAGAAATTATATTAAACGAAAAATACATGCATAATACTAGAAGAATAGTTTTTTAAACATGGTTTATTGGAACACTACAATTAGCCCAAGTCCATATGAAAATTATTGACTGCTTAATTTAATTTCAAAACTAGTAAGTAAAAGGACTAACTTTAAAATTTAAAAAATATTAATTAACTAATCAATATTTAAACTAACAATTCACATTAAACTGTTAAAAAACCTTCATTCCTGAATGTATGCGCGCGCGATCTGTAGGCTACATTATGTGCAAGCTTGTGTGCTCCGTCCATGTACAGCAATGTAGCAGCAAATTAGTTTCGAGCGGAGATTAGCAAACTGTACAACTTACAACATGCTTTAACCTCCCGCGCGCGTGAATTGGCATAATATGTGCTCGTGACGGAGTGGTAACGGAACGTTCTCGGAGCGATAGTGAAAACCTCAACGCTCCGACTTTCAAAAAATCCGCTCCTAGCTCCAGACAAAATCACGTCGCTCCCGCTCACATACTCTGTCTCGCACACTTCAGGATGGGCTCCTGTTCCCGAGTTAAGCCCAGGATGGGCTCCTGATCCCCAGTGCTCACTCCAGTGTCGGCTTCAGCCCCGGAGCTTGCTCCAGTGCCTGTTCCTAGAATGTGTCCTCCGGTGCCTGCTCCTAGAATGTGGCCCGACAGTCCACAAGCTCCGCCTGGCGTGGGTCGACCCCCTGGACTCGGCGGCCATTCCTTCTCCATGGCTCCTCCCACCGTCGGCTCCACCATGGGGCCGTTATGGCTGTGGCCTAGGTCTTGGATATACCCTGTATTGGCTTATTAAAGTCTTGTTTCGCCTTGTCCTTTCTGTTCAGTTTTGTCAGGTCTACAATCTACTTACGTGTGTCTTCCTCAGTGTTCTATGTTGGATATACCCTCTAATTAAATATTAAAGTCTTGTTTCGTTTATCCTCGGCTCCGTGTTCCTTCCGGACAGCGTAACGTGACATCGACAGGATCAAAGGTATTTGGCCAAAAATTTAAATAAATGGAATCACATCTTACTTTTGGGTGTTTCAATTCTTGTGGGCTCCAGAGATTGTGGAGTGCCTTTAGAATAATGTAAAGCAACATTTATTAAAATGTAATAAACTATTGCATACAAAGACAAATTTACAGCAGCAATATATGAAAAACATATGTAATGCTGGGCTAGTCTGAAAGTGTCTGGGGTGTTGCACTGGTGTTTAGTTATGTTGTTTGTTATTTTGTTTAGTTGAGTTCTTTGTAAGGACTTTATGAACACTGATTAATTGTAATACTCGTTTACTTTTTTCAAGAATTGGGAGAGAGAAGCAGCTGTGATGTTTGTTGAGTACCTACAAAAGAAAAACAAATAAAGTACAATACAGCTTCATAGTGTCATTGTACCCAAAGAGCACCTTTGACATCATGTACAGCAATCTGTCGCATTTCATCCATTTCTTTATATATGAAATACATAGCTCATTGTATGTTGCTAACAATGTGTTTCACCACCTGTATGTCTTGGGTGTACTGCCAAAAATAAAAAGTAAAACAGAAACGGTAAGACCTCATCGGTGACTTCTCACCAAATATATGTTACACTTGACATTGGATGAGTTGATAAATGATTGAAAGGTGGTTGAGTGCAGCATACAAAGTCAACTACACTGTACAGAAAAGCATCTTATATCATGTCTTATATGGTGAAGACATGTGGGTGTCATCCAGTGGAGTCATCTGAGTACCTTTTGAAAGATTTCAATAAATTAATGGTTTATAATAATACACTACGTACACAAGGTCATTCTTTGCATAACAAGAAGGTTTAAAGTTTAATGCAATGTCAAAGTCAAGATAATGTGAATCCATTATGTGTTTGTATTTGCAATAAGTGTACTTACTAGGCTTACAGGTAGGCGGTGTTGCAAAAAGGTCCTCAGAAATGTTTTCAGTTAGAAATCAAAAACAATAAAGAAATAAATTAATTAATATAAACAATAATTATACAAATGTTTGCCTTTTCTGCCATTCTTTTTGTGACTTGAACGACTGGATTTCTGCTATTTCTCACCAGTTTTTTTATGGACTGCAGGTGGTTCTCAAATGGAAAGCAGGACAACTCATTCAAGGAGCACTTAAAATTAAAAACATCATCAGCAATGTGTTTGATGGAGTGGATGTTATATGTTGGGAAAGTTTCTCCATATAGTTCAGAACTGGTATCCACAAAATGTTCAAGCAGGTTTTGGGAATAATCCAGGTAGTGTCCTCTTCTGGCATCATTACTGTCCAAGAGAATAGACACTCCAATTGTTAAAGACAGGAAGTGATGATAATGGTCCTGAGACAGAACATCCTGCAACACAAGTGGTCTTGTATACAGCAGAAATTGCCGTAATTCAGTTGCTTCCCAGTGATCAAGTTCGGCCAGAGATCTTTGCTGCCTGGCAAACTCGGCCGGCATCAAACCTTTCAGTTGTACAAACTTCTGGCTTATTTGTTCACTCTGTCCTTTTTTCAACCTGCAAATAACTGGGTATCGCAATAAGAAGGTAAGTATTCTTTTCACAGTTCCAAGAAAAATTAGGTGCATGTGGTCAAAAGGAAACTGTGTGACACAATTGATTCCCAGTTGGGCTAGAGGTGTAGGTTCCTTCTGATGGTCTGGATACTGCAACTGCTTAAATTTTTCATCCGTGATTTTCTCACAAGACACTTTATTTAAGTGGAAAACCCTTCCCTCAACTGATGTGGCTACTGACAGACAACGCTCACATCCATGCAAGGCATTATGGCTTTTGATGCACTTTAGAAATGCTCTTGTTGGAGCATCGCATACAAATGCTCGCAGTGTTACTTTGTGCACATTGGTTTTGTGTTGAACACCCTGTTGCATAAGCACCTGCAGTTCTGCTATTAAATCACAAAGATATTTATGAACAGGCTCAGGTTCATCAAATTTGGCAAGAATAGGCCAAAAGTGCGTTTTACTGGACTTGAATATTGCAGCAACCGTCTGTATTGATGATAATGTCTATACTGCCTGTGAATGATGGTTTTAGGGAAAGATAATGTAGAATTCCTGGCTCCAAACCATAGTATGTGTACTGGCCCCCACATACATTCTTGATTTCAAAACCTGAAGGGGTTGCTAGCAGTGTTCTTCTGTCTTTTGAAAGAGTATGTCCATGTGTTCTCAAGATTCCAAGCAGCTTATTCAACGCAGCATGTGTTTGACCTGTTGTTGTTGCCCATTCAGCCAAATCTTTGTGTAAAGATGGTGTGTCATCAGAATCTAAAGAATCAAGCTCTGTATTAGAGTCACTAGAATCAGCATTTTCCTTGTATCCGTAGTCTGAATCCTGTACAAGCAAGAACGTCAACTCTGTCTCTCAGCCGACATCATTCTCTTAGGTATTTGGGATCCATAACTGTTAAATATGATAATAAAATTAACATTATAACTGAGTATGAATGTTATTCTGTAGGACATGTCTGCCTACTACCATCATATGATTTGAAATTCAAATAAACTGTATATTTGCAATTGTAATGATGTTAATAACAGTTTTATATAAACAATTTCCCCCTCAATTTTAAGCCAGTCTTTTCCACTGAGCCATATCTGTACTAAACAATTGTACGCACACAAAAACAAAAAAACAAAAACAGAATTAGTCAACACTGTGCATAACAACAAGAACTAACTGGTATAGCTACTTTTATTCCTTTGTGTGTTGAATATGTACTTACTTTCTGCATATTTATTGCTGTGCTTTGTTCACTGTAAAATTTGCAATAAAACTTATAGTGCATTTAAATCAAAGAACGTGGATCACATCACTCCAGTTCTGAGGTATTTATACTGACTTCCTGTCTGTAAAAAGCATGTACTTCAACGTAATATACTAGATTTATAAAGCAGTGAAAGTTTTAGGGCCTCTCAGCTCTGCTTTCTGTCCCCAGTGACAAAACTACATTTGGAGAATAAGCATTCAGTTTTTATATGGAACAAACTGCCAGTAGCCGAAAGACTATTTGCATCTAATAATTTCTGTGAATTATTAATCTCTCACATTGCACTTATTACAGGGTGTTTAGAGGTATGAACAGTACTGTTCACTAGTATGTCATTGGTGTTTTTGGTCTGTTTAGAAGGAGACAACCCGACATCGCTGAGCTTCAAAGCAGTCCTGCAAAAAAACACAAAACACAGACACTCATTTCCCATTCATTCAAAATACTACATGCATTCCACTACCACAACATCAACCAATAATACACAAAAAAAAAACCTCCCCCCCACAAAAAATAAAACAACAAAACCAAAATATAACTTCACAAACCAAACTCTTTTAGATTTTACACCTAGCTCTGCATATATCGCTATTAATTCTTAAATGGTTAATTCACCCAAAAATGTCAATTATGTCATTTATTAGTCACCCTCATGTCGTTCCACACTCATAAGCCTCGCACTCATCTTCAGGACACAAATCAATATTTGCGAACAAGCCAATGGCTCACTGAGGCCTACTTTGCCAGCAAAACCATTTACTTTTTTACTACCCAGAAAGGTACAACAAACATATTTAAACCAGTACATGTGAGTACAGTGGCTCAACTTTAATATTGTACATCAACAACAAGACTATTTGTAAACCACAATAAAAAAAAAAAAAAACACAACAAAACAATATCTAGTAAGAACGAGTTTCACAATTCTGCTTCATGAAGCTTTAGTTTGACCAAATCTTTTGTTTCGCATCATTGGTTCAGAACATGTAACACAAACTGCCAGCATCATGTGACCTATTAACATTTCTACACACAGATGCCATAAGAAAGCCTCGACTAATTACTGTTTTTACGATGATCACAATCAAAATAAACAATTTTTTTACAACATGAAAATACACATAGAAATAACATTACTCGTGTGTAAATTATTCTGTTGCTGTGACAGTCAAACCTGTACAACAATAGGAATAGAGCAGACAGAAACACGTATCTGTGTCGCAGAAAATCGTGATTGTGCGATTGTGAGGGCGCAGGCACAACACTGCTCCTCTATACGAGTCCTCAGTTCATTTTCACAATTCAAAATAAGTCCCGATCTCACTCGGCAATAAACAATGGTTTACACATAACAATTTTCAGGTTTCCATCACATTTAGCATGTCAATATAAAATGAAAAACAATATATGGAAAATACAACTTTTCTTCCAAAACCACAATACTCCAAAAGTGTACATACTTTAGGGGGTCACAGTAATACTTTCTAGCAAGAGTGAATCATTTTCAGACTGGTCAACTCTACGACTCCTTTAAGTGAGCGCTCAGAGTCGATTCTATTTGAGACCCTTTTAATTTTTCTATATTATTACAGTACAGAATCACATGATTATCCTTTGCTAAACTGCTCAGCCACACATTAAATAATACATACACTAACTGAATGTTCTTCATGTTGATGTACGTGGGATTTCATTATCATGACGCTGTCGATTCATCACATGATGAACATAACATTTATTATATTTGCATAATATCATGCAAACGAAATACCGTTTGTGTACATATACATAGACAACATAAAAACAACAACTTGTGAAATATATACAATACAATATATTCCAAGGCCTTTACTTTACTTAGGTCACAGATAACACTATTAGCTTAATTTAACAAACCACACTGCTACTAAATGCAAACCTGTTTGGGAGTTGAAAGAGCCAACAACTCATCAAGCTCATATACACTTCACAAAAAAAATAAAAAAAATAAAAAATACCCGGTACTGTGGTATTTATTGTTCATAAAGCCACAATAATAGTAATGAACACATTAAACAAAATCTTCACCTTGTCAACATTCTGTAATTCCCTCTTTTTGCTAAACACACTATCCATGTTACTCTTTAGATTGCTACACCAGAAATATTAAGACTAACCATGTCTAAATACTTAACAAAAAAGCCTCACATTTCCCAATGACTGCAAAACTGGGCAGTTAAGTGTAATGGAAACATATTGTGCCTGTCCGCCATTTTGATTTATGTTCAAAACATACTTTCTTTTTTACTTCTCATCAACCGTTGGTTAGATTTTCACCAAAATCAAGTCGTGTCAATATACGAAACGGTTTTCGTTTATCGCACCAACGAATTTGTTGGAAAAATGCCAAAATGTATCTGAGGCTGTATCTCTGCAAAGCTTTGACATATTTACACCAAACTTTGTATGTGCCATTGTCACCTCAAATTGATCACGCCACATCAATTTGGTAACAGCGCCAACTATTGGTCTGGAGTAATAAACCATTCATTAATTCTTAATTATGAAATTTTCACTAATGCTAATAACTTTTGATTGCATTGACCTATTGTAATGGAACTGGTCTCAAAATATTCCTTGGGTCATGCAGACAACATGCATATCAATTATGTCATAATAAGCCAAACTTATTGTCGGCTATTTTGATTTATGTCGAATACCTACTTTTTTGCACTTCTCATCAACTGTTGGTCCGATTTTTAACAAAATCGAGTCAGATGATCTTCAGACTGTGCTGACAAAAAGTTGTGGATTTTCAAAAAACGTTTTCATATAGCGCCGCTACAAATTTTAGGCATAGTGCCAAACTGCATCTCAGGCTGTATCTCTCCAAATATTTGAACATATTGACACCAAACTTGGTATGTGCCATTGCCACCTCACACTGACAATGCCACATTAATTTGGGTTTCAGTGCCACCTATTGATCACCAATGATAAGTCAATAAATCATATTTTCCTTTTTCGATCTCTGTATGGAAATTCAGGCAGACATGGAAGGCTCACACCTGAGGCTGGAGGGCTATGTTCCGGAAAGATAACGCCTCATCGAGCAACGATCCATAAACTCCACAGCCTACATACGCAGGGCAGAAGAATTGAGAATGCCTCATCCTCAAAAAAACAGCTTCTTCACCACCTCAGATATTCTCCTGCCTTTTTTACCTGGGTAAAAACCCAGCAGAGCACTACCTCAGTAGCAAAAGTGTTAAAGATAACAGCCATCCTCCCCGCTCCTCTCTTTCGTCCGCAGCCAGTAGGGAGCGCGAAAGGGCAAGTCCCCCCTCTTTAAACCCAGTCAGGATACAGATGCCTTTCCCCCTCCGTGCCTCAGCAGCGCGGGTTCCTGAACCGCGGGAAGCAGATTGCTTTTTTTTTTTTTTCCTTGAAGAGAGACGAACCGAGCGGAGCTTTTTCCTTGAAAAAAATGCTCGCAATGCACGCAATTGCCTTCCTCAAAGACATTGCGCCGTGGCGTGCTTCTTTCCCAAACAAATCATGTAAAGATCGTGTGTGTCATCAGTGTCAAATAACGCCGAAACGGATTGCATACAATTGTCCTAACTCTTGCTAAGTATCCCCCGCCATGATAGCACCGAGACAGAGCTCTCTACCGTTTTTTTCCTTTCAATGCACGCTTTCAACAAAACAGTCAAGTGAGCCGAATAAGTAGAAATACGTTGGTTTCCCCGGTGCCTTGTTTTATGTCGCACCGTAGTGGAACGTCAGAGGCTGTTCCCCCCGCCGCCACTCGTTGTGTTTTTTTTTCCATAAGCGACCCCTAAGAGGAACTCAGTTGTCGAAAGTGGTCCCTTTGAAAAGGGAACTTGTGGTTTAAAGTGGGACCTCATTGTCCAATTCTGCAAAATTGATTCACGGCAGAGAACGATCGGTTTTTTGGTTGGCCACCTACTTATACTTGTTATTAATATGGATGACAGTCAGACATGATGTTGGAATTTTGGTTCAAATAGAAGTTCTGGATAGCCCTCCTTTTGGAATGAATCTGAAGCATTTTTAATAGTTTAAAGCAGACCATCTCCTTGGGGTTTTAGAGGGAATTCCCAGTCGGCAAGGAGAGGGTCAAAAGGGGAGTCTTGGCTTTAGCTCTTTATCTTGAGAGAGGGAAATCCCATTTTGTTGTCCTGTGACCTTCAGAATGTGGTGTCCTTCCAAAACCGTTTTTTCTGGTTAACTGCCTAAAGTGAGAATGCTGGAGAGTTTTATTTGTTTATAATACTTTCCACTAGTTTCATAAATCGTCCGTAGAGGAGTCCTATAACTCATGCTTTTGGTGGTACAGGTCTCATGTTTTAATGATCATCCGTGTGAACTTAGGGCATCCCTTTGTGGAAATTTCCAGTATTCTTTTGCATTGTTTTAGCAAATATCTGGACCTGCCGATTCCCCCAAACGCAATATGTAGCTTGGTGGTTTTCAATGGGTCGACGATGTACTTAGCTTAACGCTGCTTTTGGGTAACGCAGCCCTGATCAAGTATTCGGTTATCTAAAACACCCCAAAATTTTTACATATCAATTTAACATGTAGCAATCAGGTGGGGGCTTGAAGAGCGTGGAACAGAGCAGGCGCGGGAACCTTCCATGAAACCCGCGAGCCTCAATCCCTCCCATGGCTTTTGCCCCATTCCCTGCTTGCAACAATGAGTTTGCAGGTCTTTTTTTTGGGGGGAAAATATTGTGAAACACCATTTTTAACACTGAAGACACATAATAGGTCTCCTCTCCAGTAATGAAACCCTCATGTGAATTATTAAAGGTTTTGCCTTTTATGCCTGAAACCTCTTTTCCACGACATCATGTCACTAGTTGTGACTGTTTCGTGGATGGTAAGGTTTGGTTTTTGTAGAAGGTTGCTTCCACCAGTGTTTTTGCGGTTTGAATCTTCCTCTCTGGTGTGGGAATTCCGTCAATGTGCCCCCGTGTAAGCTTGTTTGTCCGTGTGAAACTGTTTTTTCCACACAGTTTTACATTTGCCAGCTTCTCTCCAGTGTGAACTCTCTTGTGGGCCCGGTTAAAGTTTCCTTGTTGAGTGGAACTCCTTTCCACTTTGAGGCCATGTTGTATGCCCTTCATCTCCATTGTGACTCCTCATGTGCCCCTTCCTTGAGGCCCTTCCTTTTTTCAATAAAACTGTTTCCACACAGTTTACATGTGAATGGCTTCTCCTCCATTTGCACTCCTCTTGTGCCTGTTTAAGTTTTCCTTGTTGAGTAAACTCCTTTCCACATTGAAGGGGCAATGTAATGGCTGTTTCTCTCCCGTGGTGAATGCTTATGTGATGTTAAAGCTCTCTGTAAGGATCCACCCTCCAGCCCAAAAGCGATCCAGCGGCCTGGTCCCGAAGGTTTTTAATGCCGTATATTTCGTCTTTTTCTGTTTGGCCGCTCTGAATTTATCAGTATTTAGTTTGAATTTTAGTCTAGCTACATGTTTAAATCCTGACTCCAAATTCACGTTATCACTAAATTTAGGCAATTTTTCTATCAAAAGCTGATCACAGATATCGATTTGTGTTATTAATTTAGATATTGAGTATTTCTGAAAATCCCCATACGTTCAATTTTTGCCGTCAATTGCAAGACCCCGATATCGCTTTAGAATAACATTTCGGCCTATTGGAATGCTCTTCCTTCCTCGGACACAAACTCGTACAGTCCCCTTATCTTAACATTCGGGATGCCAGGGTATATATTACCTTTAGGGGTCGGTCCGCGCCCCTCTTACTCGTACAAAAGTATAGTTTTATTTTTAATATTTTACGAAACTGCAACCTTATTTAGAACCGCGCTAGTCACCATAAATCCTAAACATGGCCAATTTGATGTGCCCCTGCTCCATCTATTAAACCTTTTCGTATGAACAATCCTGAACACAGATTTTTGAAGGTTAATACCTTTCGCTTTAATCTACTATAATACTGAATTAAGAATAATTCAGAAATAATCAAATATAACATTTTTTATCACTCAGGTAAAAATTGTATCTGCAAATTCACATAATGAAAATAATTAAAGCCAATTTAGAAAAGAGTGGTAAAAGTGGAAATCACATGTATTGTGTTGCAACCCTTTGCTTCTGCACAAAGACACTGTTAGCCATATTGGAACGGCCAGGATCCATGCCGAGGCCACACAAAATTTACCTAGTCACACATGTCAACAGTTATCCTAAATTTTAAGAAACATGGGTCCTAAAATGCAAGCAAAAGCACTCAGTGTATTAGAAGAATAACCCTTTAACTAGCCAATGTGTACATGTAGTAGCAAACAAACCACGTATTACCGTGTTCCCTGGAGGCACAATTTTTTTAACACAATTACTAATAGTATAAAACCTGACCTTCAGAAGATACATGTAATAATGGAGCTAATGACATACACTCCACACTTACGGGCGTTTTCCGGCAACAGAATCGCCAGTAAGTGTTTTGTCCCCACTTCCCTTTAAATACTCAACCAGAATAACAAAGAAATCTTCAAATCAAGTTTTTGTAAAAACTCCTTTGGTTTTTAGAGAGGCTTCTCCGTGGATCACATCAGGTCACACTGTCCTGGAGATAAACTTCCCTCAAAAGACCCCTTACTGGGAAACACACCCCCTTCATCAGCGAACCAATTCTACAAAGTTTTCAATCTTTTCTCATAATATAAATTGACCCTACTTTGAAATTGAGAACCATTTTACCCAATCGCCAAGACCTTTAAATGAACACCAAAACATGAAAAAGTTTACAATCAGGAATCCTGAGATATATTTTTACAAATTTGATGTGAGCGTAACAACTTTAGTTACCTGACCATGTGCCCTGGGGAAGGAGGGGTGAAGGTAAACCAAGAACAACTGTCTTTCTATCTTCCAGATCTTTCCTATCTGTTTGTTTGGCTTCCACGATGCAGATCAAAGCCCATTGTTTTTTGGGGCCATCCTGCATTTGCATTGCGAGAAGTTTCCTGAAAAGTCCTGGCTTCAACAAAGAATTTAAATTTTCAATAAGGAAATAATTTCACTCCTTACGCCTTTATGAAATAAACAATAGAAAGTCACATTAGTGTATTGTCCCACGAGCTTTTTTACATCATTTGTTTCACACAATAAAGTTCCTTTTCTCCGTTCTACGTTTATGTTTCACACAACTTATTTTCCACTCCCTCTGGCTGTCCCCCCCTCAGAATTAAACCTCCTTTTTCTTTTGTACTTCTTAATGAAAAGTTAACTTCAACCAAAAAGGAAAATTTTCTGGGTCCTCATTTACCCTTATTGTTAACTAACTAAGTAGTGGTAATATTTTGAACTTACTAACTTTTGAACTGTAGAAGTACTTAGATTCCCATACATTTTTTTTGAAAATCAATGTTACTGCTAACGCTGGGATTGTAAATAAAACCTAGCATTTTTTTGTTTAAATGTACTATTTAAGATTATTACTTTCAAAAATCCACTTAATGAACAATCAATCTCCGCAACAACCTGCCCGGCCATTGACGGTGCGTAGGAACCAAAGACCCAGACAAAACTCAAGAAAAAAAGACACAATTCTGCAACCACTGTTATTAGTACAGAATTACAAAAGTTTTAATGACTTGGAACGCCCGCCCGGAAGTCGTGGTCAGCATCGTTTAAGAACTAAACAAACGGTAATCTGACAGCTTCAAACCTTTGACTTCTGTAACGATCTGGTTGGAAGATTCTCTCTCGTGATCAGCTGGATGTTCAATGTAGGTCATAATGTTAGATCAGATCTGGGGTCTCCATTTAATACAACCTATGCGTAGGCATCGTTACTAAAATATACGTGCGCCCAAAACCAAAAAATGCGTACGCAAAAAATATTTCCGATTTTTATAAAAAACCGTGCCGTACGCACACCTAAGCAATGTCCCCCTTATAAATCCCAGATCACCCGCAGAAATTGTGCTAACGTGAACCCCTCATCCCCGCCGCCCCTGTACACGCCCCAGTTTTAACCATAAAAATAGTGCCAATGCAACATCACCTTCATGATTGCCTGATCAGCCTGTAAATGAGAGTGGAATCCCATAATTATACCTGAAACTGGCATGCGACCCGCCAATTAATTAATCCAGAAAGTGAAACGTGCATTTCTGTTTGCCCTAAAATTTTTAATAATGGCGAACAGGTGGAAAAGAGGAAAAAAACGTAATTCTCAGATACTGAGATTGGAACACTGTAGGGAGTGGAAGGCTCGGAAACACTGTGTTTTTGTTGGCCCCAGCATGGGTTCACTAATAAAAGACATGCGAGTTGCAAAGTATTGCTTCTGTGCTTCTTTGCTGTCTGCCGTCATTGGGTCAGTGGACAGAAACGGACAGTTGCCGAGAAATTAAGAAAAATTGTCCGACCGGAAGGTATACAAAATTTTTTTTTTTTTACCAACTATTACATTTGTGTTTTTTATTAGGCTATATCCCTATATAAATAGCAATATTGATTTTTCAAAAAGTTTTTTTATTTACATTTGCTTACAGTATGCAAAATAATGTGAATAAGAATCTCAATTCCATTTCAAGGTGGAGGGCAAAGAGAAAACTGCCTCCCACCCCAGAAGCGTGCTGCAACTGGTGGGGCCCATGTAACAGCCTGATCCTCACATCAGTGGACAGCAAATCGCGGCTAGATTGGGGAGGTCAGCGTGTGGTTGGTATGTGTGTTCGGAAAAGGGGGAGACCGGAAAACGGTGACCTGAACCACAGAGGAGCAGGTTAAAACCGATTTTTTAATCCATTACGCGGTACATTTGAGTGTGTGGGGTGATAATGGGATAAATGTTTTGCACCAATTGTTTTGTCCCCCAGTCCTTCACCGGAGGTCCTGAAGCTGTAAATGAACAGGGGTTCAGGGTGAGGGGTTTCGCAATGCCAGATGCACACCGTTCCGGCTCAAGCAGTGCCCGTCGGCGTCTGGCACGTCCCAAAGTGGTCCGGGTAACCACGACCGCAGTCCGGCAGTTACCGCGAGAGACCAATAAGCTGTCAACGTGGTTGCCGATTGGAGCCTACCGGCCAGAATGAGGAAGTTGATGCAAGAAATGCACAACTCCATTAAAAGAATGCAGTTAAACACATGAACCCTTGAGTTTTTTGTTTCTTTCTTACAAACGCCGCATGACATCCTCCAACATGTCGTGCACCCTCGTTGATATCCCCTTGTCCGCCAGGGGGCTTGTGGCGTCGGGGTCGATGCTGGGGTAGAGGGAGATCTGAGGGAAGAGGAATACCGTTTTCTCAGTGCATATTGTGGCAAACACCACACGCCCTGAACAAAGTCTTTGCACACTTGTTGCGGATGGTATAAAAGTCGGCCAACCCGATGCATCCATAGCGCCATCTGCATTCAGGGATGCCGATGGCAACCTCCAAACTGCGCGGGCACGAGAGTGGACCCACGTTATAATGAGTTTTTCCTCTGCGCTCTGCGGGTTTACAAATGGTGTGAGGAGCCAGCGTCCCTTCAGGGGGTGCCACTGTCCCCCGCCCTGCAGGGGTATAATTTTAAAACAATTGGTTAACGGGTTGTTTCTACTGTTTTAATATTGGTAACGCACCAAAGAAGCCAGCCATCAACGTCTGCGCCTGCAGTTAGTCTTTTCCCTACACTGCTATGTGTTCAAATAAAGGAATCAGTGTTAAACCAAGGCCACCAGCGTGCCACAAATGTTTGTGAGGGTCCCCATGTTTGGAGTCAACATATGCATTTGCACATTAATATAATGGCACATGCCTTTCTAATACATAAGCCATTCCTTTTCATTGGTGCCCGTAGAGCACATGATGCAGTCAATTGCGCCGATTACATTTGGGAAAACCAGACATTGATGCAAAATTGCGTTTTAATTCGGCCCTGTTTCTCGCACAGTGGTAAGGGGGGAACCGTGAATGTATCCTACCTATTAGTATACCATTTAAAACGACCAGAATTATGGCAACCTCCAGGGACCGGCTGTGATATACCGACCTTCGGTGAGATGATAGATTCCCAATAGATTATTTCTATATTACAAAAGGTTCCTAGGACAAATTTTGAGGATTACTTCTAGTTTTTTTATATTATTTAATTTACCTGTCTGCAATTCCCCGCTGGAAACAGCCCGGTTGCCAAGAACCCCCAGAGTGGTGGCGGAACTTGTATGTTTGGACCTGGATGGCATGGGTACCGGCGGGGGTTGCCCTCTCTAATACTGGACTCCAATTCAGCACATAGATCCAAGATGCACAGCTCCCTAGTGAATCTAATCGGCTTTATTAGCCAGTCCTCATCATGGGGCCCAGGAAATCATCAGGTTCCCTGACAACTCCGTTCTCCTCCCTATTTCTTGCATTAGCGTAATCCCTCCAACAGTGCCATGAATTGGCCATCATGAAGCATTACATACCCGGGTCACCGAGAATTTTATATTTTTCTAGCAAATAGACTGCTCCGTTAACACCTGACAAATCACTTAATGAAATTTTGGGGGCGAAATTTAGGAACAACATGTTTTTATAGTGAACACCTGCTTTCTTGACGGGTTAGTTGTAAGTGAAACACCGGAATAGTTAGGCCGATGATGAGTAGCGATTGGTGCTTTCATGACTGTATTGCAGACTTTGACATTTTCTGACTATGGCCCTATGTACAATTAAGGACAAATATTTCCCTTTTTTACACTGTGTTTCTGCAGTTTTCTCCAATAAAAGGGGTATTTCATGCTATTCTGTATGCCTATCACCATGTATCCCGCCCTGTCCTCCGGTTCTTCCTGTTCATCCCCCCTCTCTCTATTATTTCTGCCACCCCTTCTTTCCCCCCCGTTTGTGGGACATGTTTGACTGTAAGGCAGCGGCTGATTATTATTTTTTAATTTTACTTTTAATCCATGTTTTTGAATTTACGTTTTTGGATTTTACAGTGTATTAATAGCTAAAACACTCGGCACAAATAACACTGTTGGATTTACTCTCAATGTAAGTGGTATAACGTATGAAATGGGTGAAAATTAAATGTCATATTCATTCTTTATAATGTTTTCTTCTCCCATTTATTTTTCTAACTACCATCTAACTTTCAGTTCACGACCTAAACCATCGGTGTCCCGCCATTTCCCTTTGTCCTCCAGCATGTTTCGTACGCACGGGCTCAAAAGTTTGCTTAAAGGTTCGCACATTCTCGCTCCTCCCCGTCACGTTTGTTTTTTTTATAGATCAACAACCTTGCGTGGGAAACGGCGTACGGGACTTTCCGCCCCCGTTGTTGATGCCCGTACGCACGCTTTATAAATGAGCCCCCTGAATCATTCTGACTTGAATCACTCGAGTTTTTTGGCACCATCCTTGCACTGTGGGTTTTTTTCTTTTCATAAAGACACACATCGACACGCTCTATTGTAACAATTGCCTGAAGAAGAAGCGGCCCTTTGCTTTGAAACGTCAACGGTTTCACAGTCGATACTTAGATGTGGAAACTTTCTCCTCGTTCCCTCTACGTGGCTCGTAGCCCCCCCAACCAGCCCATTGCCTGCTGGACGCAAAAATGAAAAACTGAAATAGGAACTTTATTTTTTTATGTTCTGCCACAACAGTTTTCTGTACCAGTGTTCTTTCTTCATGTTGAAATTGAAATTAAGGTTATTAATTTGGTCACTACACTATTGAACACCTTTTCTTTTGCAAGTTTTCAAAGCGAAATATTATGAAAGCTTTGTCTTCCCCCTGCACTTACTCAAGGCCCTTTACAATAACTCACTATTACTTCCCAACACTATATTTCCTTCCATAATTACACAGTTATACTTTTAGTTTACAGTGTCTTAATAATATACAGAAGCTATAACAGTATATCAACTAACTTGGTGGAATACTGATAAAAAGACACAAACGGAAATGGGGAAAACAGGATCCATGTTCAGTCATAATTTATTCAAACAGTAGCTTCCGGCTCCATTCCAGTTTTTGTTTTGATCTCAGATGAATGAATAAAGACTGGATGGCCTACCACTCCATCGATCCTATAAACATAACCCCCACTTTATTTCACATCTCCCTGCAAACATGTGGGTTTAACTTCTCTCTGTCGTCTATAGCTGGGTTTCCCATCACCCTGCGTTTAATGCGGCATCCTTAAAGTATTGCATCAGAATCAAGGTGATGGAAAGCTGAATTTCACCAATAAAAATGCCTTAATTCACAGAAACTGTTTTTAAGCTCGCTTGAGGTGGTTTTTTTGACCTGTGCGCAAACGGTTAATGTGAATAATGGGATGATGGAAATGCTTTTTTGTGTCGAAAAAAATTCCTCCTGAGCGCATCGGGAAAGTAATGTGACTTTGCGCTATTGACGGATAAATCCTGACTAACGCAGTGACCGAATCCTCATTCCACCAGCATCTGGAAATGTTATATGGGTCATTCGGAAATGCCCCCGGGCAAAGGTCCTGGTCATCACACGTATTTCTGTATAATTGCCCTTTTAGGCACTGGTTTTGTACCTACTTGTTGGCCACGAAACAGCAGCATCCTCCTCCCGAAAGCAATAACCACAAATAAAAAATTTGGTGTTTCGTCTGCTCATTTCTGAGGTGCAAGTAATTTATTATATAGAAAAAAACATAATATTCAGTAGAATTCCTCCCTACTTTTCTGAATGTAAGTATTGGCCAGTTTATCAGAAAGTGTGATGATGTTGTTTCTCTTTGACTCCATTTGGATGGAAACGCCTAACGTTGTTTGCAAATGTTTATGTGCGAGTATTCCCAATTTTTGCGGCATAAGTTTAAAATTTGCAACTTTTTGGATGGAGTGATCTTGGCCTGGTAACTAATATTTATTTTAAATTAAGTCACTTTCAATTCTATTTGCGGAAAACCAGCCCACTCTTTTTTGTTTTTTCTTTTTTTAAAGTCTATTTATTCGCATCGCACATATCTCCCTACAACTGAGTGTGTTTTTTTTATGTTATTTTTTATTTTATATTTTATTTTTTTAAGGAAGGGGAGTCCAAAGATCATTACATCATCATTAGAGTTGCCATTAAACTTTCAGAAAGAGGAAAATAAGGTCTAATTGAAATTCGTCCTTTTTATTCCTTTTTTTATAATGTTTGTTTACTTCTTGTTAGAAAATAATGTGGTTATTATTTATGATCATTTATTAACATAAATTAATGATGGGAAGCGAAATTATCAGTGGCCTCCTTTCTTTCAATCTTGTACAGACAATATATTTTTTTCCACAGCAAGTTTATCTGTCCGCCAAAATAAATGAGAGGCCGTGACATTTATATATCCGCTTAATTCATTCTAGGAACCGCACATAACTTCATAAGTATAGCTAAACTTTCATCTGTGAATCTTAAAATTATTTTAACTTCATTATCCCCGAGCTGCAGCTGTCAACCTGTAACACATCGGTGAGGCCCAAGCCTGAAGGCTAGTTTTGCCGAAAAAGTGCTTGAGATGCACTCTGTTTTGAAAACGTCCACTCAGGTTTCGAATGTCCAAACCATGGTTCCCTGAGGTAGGAACGAGACCACTGCGTCCCTCTAAGGGGTCGCTATGGGGAACACCTCGTTCCCGTGACCCGTGTCCTGAAGCCATACCAAATGAAAAAAACACCAACGAGTTGTCCGCCGACCAGCCTCTGACAGTCACTACCGGTGACGGACTCATAAAAACAGGCCCGCGGGAACACACCGTCATTTCACTTCCTTCGTCCTTGAAAAGCTTGTGCGTCCGCAGCATGGCAGGGAGCTTAGAGGACGCAGTGTCCCCTCGTTTTCCCTACTCAGGGAACCATGGTTTTACATTTCGTAACCTGAGACGTTTTCCCTTTCAGGGAACTTCGAACTTGCCGCTCCTCTAGTGGTACGCTTATGGGGAATCAGTCCTACCCACGCCCCGCCGATGCTGATGGGAGTGCAGCCAAACTCATGGCGAACACGAAAGTACGCAACTCTACCATTGCCAATGGGAGTTTTGCCTCCCTGCGTTTAAGGGTACGGCTGTCCTGTGACAATACCCCCTTACGGCCAAAAGGCCTAAACTACATACCCACTTAATTGTTTAGGGCCTCTGGCCCGGTGGTGAGAGCTAAGGGCTTGTAATCAGGAAAGAATTTCCTTTAAAGGATTACATCGAGGAACCTAGCATTTTATACTAAGTCTAGCCTGTCACACAGGGGCTCCAGCTTGCTTCCGCAAAAGGCTTTGCTGAATGAGCTGTCTCAACAGATCTCCAGTAGCAAACACCCTGTTTAGATAGGTATCCGAGGATACATGGGTGGAGTGTGCGCCCAAGATGAACGGGGCTTTTTAACCCAGCTCAAGAAAGGGCACGAAGCAACCACGTGAAGCCCTCACCATAAAGGATTTTTAGAAAGAACGCAGAGTACTAGTGTGCGAATTTATCACAGTGTGGATTTCAGAAAGTGCGCAAAGACTTCACGTGCACACTTACCATATCATGGATTTTCAAATACTGTTCTAAGGAAGGGCTCTCGTGGCACTCTGATAGAGCAGCTCATAGATGGAATGGTGGATCTCAAAACAGTATGTTGTTTGAGAGTCATCACTCGATCTGTGGAAATAAGCTGGAGCGCTCTGGGAAAAACAGTGAACTCAGTGAACTCTCATATGAGAGGAGAACCACCTGAATCCAGAGGAGCACGCTCATAGGCGACCCTTCTTGGAAAAAAGGGGAGCGCTGCTAAACTACCACGAGAAACCGCCCGAATAGCCCATCATGTTGAGGGAAGCGATGCTTGAAGTGTATAAACAAATACACACTGGCTGAATGAAGCCCAAGTAACCAATGTCTAATCATCTCAAGAAAGGGAACGAGGCGGAGCGCGTAACCCTTACCATACAGGATTTCAGAAAGTGCACAGAGTCTTGCGTGCACACTTACCAATACGTGGATTTTTTAGAAAGTGCGCAAAGTGTTTCACGTGCACACTGACCACCATGTGTTTTCAGAAAGTACACAGAGCTTAGCGTGTGTACCTAAAGTCCCTAAGCATCGCAGAGGCGCTGAACCACACGGGAGAGGCAAGCTCGAATTTTATAAACCTCTAGCGAGGGGAGCATCACCTGAGGCAGCATATACAAGAAGACTACTGTAACTGCCACCTTCACTTCCCGCTGGATGCGACAGCACCTAAGCGGCCAGGAGACCCCCTCAGGGTGACCTGGCCGGACATCCATGAAATTCCCCTGCAGTGCTGTGCCAGGCCTGATGATAAAGGAGGCTCCCGCAGAAACCTGTGATCTCAGCCGCCTAAATACCGGAACATGAAGCCGGATGGCTGGTGCTGACGAGTGTTTAGTAAACACTGTAACTGGAGCACTGCAAAGGAAACTCACAGAGTTTATTAGTAGACACATAACCCACCAGCAATTTACACATAAGTGTGTAAACTAACCCAGCGGCACTTCGGCACAGAATGTCGTTGCAGAGCCTCCAGCGAGAGAACCTCCTCGCACTTACGCCGCGGTGGTCGCTTCCATTTGTCCAGTCGAGCTCCTCTGCAGACTCAACCGCCGTCATCAGTCATCAGTCCATGACCCTGTCCGTTTGGCATTGACCCTGTAAGACATGAATTAGCCACCAAATGTGTCAACTACAAACCTGCTCCTACTCTCTCCTGCCCCCCCCAGACAGCCGCACTGTCACACCCCCCTCCAGCCAGAGGGGACTGGTCTCTTTTTGAGGAGGGCTCAGCTCCCCTCAGGACCTCCACGTAGCCCTTCGCGCCCCCATACAGCTGTTGGCGGTGGAACCTATAGAGCAGAGAAAAAAAAGACACATAAGAGCCGTTACCGTGTGACACCTATCACGGGCTCCACACGGCGGAAAGCTTTTTCTCACTGTCTCATTGCCTCAGACACGCGTCACGACATAAATCGTGGCGGAAACCTCTGATAAAACTCCGCCTCCACAGAGCCGTCACGAGAACCCCGTGACGGAAACTCTCTGTTGGGATTTTTCCCACCTCCGGAAGTGGACCCACCACGGTTAACAATATGGCGTCCACTCCACGAGGTGAAGCAGGCTTACCGGAGCCTGATGGCGGAAGACCGACCCCACACGACTCCCCTTCCCCCCGATATCTTCGCCCATTGTCTCTCCGAATCATTCCCAAAATGACGGGGTTTGTTATTTTCTGACGACCCATTGACCCCCAGAGAAAAATACCTTCTCCACTGTCGCTGTTCCTTAAAGAACTCGACCCTCTGTTGGACCCTAACCCAAGACGGGTTGAGCAGGGTTGAAACCAGTGCTCTGAAACGGACATCGATTCCCATACCGACAGCACAAGAACGGCGATTCTCACTTAGAGACCCTTGGTTCGATCTATACAGAGTCGAGTCACCACCGGCAAACAACAAACGGTGCCGCCTCCAGCGACCACAACGGCGCTACAGACCGTTGACGATACAAGCGTCGCCCCGACAGTCCCGCATTCCAGCTCCCTGAACCGCCCGCTACGTCCACATTATCACAAATAGAAAATTCAAGACTGGAGCTTAACGATTAAAAAGAAAACGGTCATAATTGGCGACTCTAACCTGTCTCCTAGATTCCCTCAATAATACGATGATCCAGACCTCCAGATAGATTGCTTCCCGGGCGCAAAATTCCAACACGCGAGCAATCTTCTGGAAAAGGCCACGGTATCTCTGGTCCCGGATCAGATTCATCCTGTCTTTGGGTATTAACAACCGAAAACAGAGACATTAAATTGAGAGCAATCGCGGAGATTCAAAAAGCCTACCAAACTGCGCGAAGGATCTTACCGCAGGACAGCTGTCACCGTGCCTTTGATCAACTCTCTAGAGCGCTACGCTAGCCCGAACGAGAAATGATTAAACATATGAATCGCTTTATCGGCAAAGAACCATGAACACCATCCCCCTCCTGGCGGCCACACATTTTTTTCGGTGCTGGAGGTGTATGGCGTCCACTGGAGACCGGCTACGGCCAAGGCACTGTTCACTCATTGGATGGACCATTTAAACTTCTAAAACCCGACAGCCCAAAACGTGGTCCCCAAAAACTTATAATTAATCTATCCAAGTCCCCTGATCTTAACGAAAGATCAAACCTCCGTTCTGGAGAAGGGCCTTTCCTTCATTCCCACCCCTCCCAATGCCTAAAAAAAGAATTGTTAGCGGATATACAGTCTTATCATCGCAGAATTAAGCTCGAGGACATATTTTGAGGGCAAAAGAATTCCAAAGAAAAAGTGCCTTTTACCCACCCCCCGGCATCTGATTGGAGCCCCCGTTTTGTCCAGCCTGCACCTAAAGAAATCAGCAAAGTCATCAGGGCTGATAACTACGCCTTTAAAAGCCTTCACTGGAAGTAAGCTAGCGGTTTTTCAAGGCGGAGGTCGCGAGGGCCGTTTGCTCTCGCTCCCAATCCGCCATGAAATGTTAGCGTACCGATGGCGCAAACTTTTTTTCCCCATGGCCGTTCCCTTGACTTGCAGGTAAAATTTAGAGTCGAATTCGAAGTCATTTTAGTCAGGTTTATCTCTAATAGTTTTAGGAGATGTTCATCTGGCCTATGGGGGGTCGGGGTATTTTTTTCATACAGTTTTGGACTGCCTGTAATGCCAGTAGGGGTATCAATATTGGTGTATAGACTGTCTATGTCAATGGTGAAACAAAAAGGAGTTTGATGGAATTTTGAGTTTGCCAATTTTTGGAAATAAAATCGTACGTATCTTTTAAATAGCTTGGATGTCTGGTGGAGAGAGGGTTGAGGAAGTGCTCGATATATTCCGCGGTGCAGTACGTCTCGCTGTTACAATCGGACACTATTGGCCGGCCGGGTGGAACTACAAAAGGTATGCTCCATTTCGCTGGTTCTTTATGGATCTTCGGTAACAGGTAAAAAAGTCTTGGTCTGGGTGGGCCCTCACCCCATCAGAATATTCTTTTGTTTACCATTTATTACCCTCTTTTGCACCATATACTCTAATATATCTTCCACTTCCTTTGCAGTTTCCAAGTAGACTGGACCTCGAGTGGATGATAATGATTTGCGCACGGGACAGCTGTCTGAGGCCCTCCCCTATATAATGTGCCCTGTCTAGTATGACCGTAGCGTTTACCTTTGTCAGCGGATTTAATAACCATATTAGTGTTATCGCGTAGCTCTTTTAGGGCTCTCTTTTTTCCCCCGGTGGTCAGGTAAGTATATACAGAAAGGGTTTTTATTTTTATACTCCAACCCTCCTGCGCTGGAGCCCCCACCCGCTCAAGGGGCACCTCCTTTTAGTCTGGACCATCAGTAAGGTGGTTGCTATGAACATAGAACCAGCCAAAACATTATAGGTCCAGCATAGGAGACTGTTATGCGTTAGAGGTTTCCACCTAACCTCGATCAGGTGGAGAGCTGGTGGTTACAGGGGAATTAGGAAGGGGGGGATAAAAGCAAAAGTTAAAAATTCCTAAAGGGAACGAGTAGATAACTCAGTATCACTCTGACTCAGACGAGAACGCTGCCCTCATCTGGATCACATCCCTAAGGTTCTGCTTACCCCCTTGTGACCCACAATTCCTCTTAACCCTGCCCCGCAGGTGGGGGAGGAGCGTGAGTCGCGACACTAGCCTTCTGTTGCCCGTCTTTCATCCTCAGATCGAGACAGGCCAGGACCCCTATGTTGTTCGGGCTCAGACCTGGACCTTCGTGGAACCGAAGGATCTGAAAGCAGCGGAGTGCGCCTTCGTCTCCCGGAACTTCTCGATCACACCGTCTCAACGGAAAATACCGAAAGTTTCAGAAGACGAACACCTGAGCATCGAGAAGAAAGCTTTTCTTTCTTTCCCGATGTCTGCCAGGTTCATCCACAGATGTCTCTCCGCCACCACCATGGCCGCCATAGTCCTGCGCTTGGCAGAGGCGGCCTGCTTGGTAGCCCGGAGAGAGGCCTGTGGTGCGGCGCAGCTCGGCTTCCTGATTAGGAAAAAAGGCCTTCCGCCTCTATCCAGGTCTCTTAGCAGAGTCAGTCTGATATGCTTGAAGCATTTATTTTGTAATAAAGCCACAGCCTGACCTGCTGCTTGCGTATGCCTTGCCATTTAAGCAAGATGCATTGCTTGAAGGGGCTTAGATGGCAAGGAGGGAGATGTAAGAGAGGATGTCTCCCCCCGCAGAATGAAAGCTCTTTTCCTGCAGGGGGCATCCTCTCATAGCCGTTTTCGCGCATCGCCTCGATGTCGGCAAAAACTCTGCTAATGCTGAAACCGATGGATGCGAGAAGAAAAACGGCCTCTTTTCATTTCCTTTTTTCGATCTCTGTATGGAGATCAGGCAGAAATGGAAGGCTCACCTGAGCTGGAGGGCTATGGTCGGAAAGATAACGCTCATCGAGCACGATCCATAAACTCCAACAGCTCTACATACGCAGGGCAGGAGAATTGAGAAGGCTCAGCCTCAGCCTCAGCCTCAGCTTCTTCACCATCCTCAAATATCTCCTGCTTTTCCTGGGTAAAAACCCAGCAGAGCACTAACCTCAGTATCAGAAGTGTTAAAGATATAACATCATCCTCCAAGGCTCTCTCTCGTCCGCAGCCATTATGAGCGCGAAAGGGAAAGTCCCTCTTTAAACCCATTCAGACAGATCCATTCTCCTCCGTGCCTCAGCAGCGGCGGGTCCTGAACCGCGGGAAGCAGATGGCTTTTTTTTTTTCCTTGGAAAGAGAGACGAACGAGAGCGGAGCTTTTTCCTTGAAAAAATGCTCGCAATGCACGCAGATTGCCTCCTCAAAGACATCGCGTGCGCCGCGTGCTCTTTACCCCAAACAAAATCATGTAAAGATCGTGTGTGTCATCAGGTGTCAAATAACGCCGACACGGTTGCATACATTGTCTAAACGCTTGCTAGTAGTAGTCGCCATGATAGACAGAGAAAGAGCGCTCTTACGGTTTTTTCTTTCAGATGCACGCTTCAAACAAAACAGTCAGTGAAGACGAAGAAGAGAATGACGTGTTTTCCCCGGTGCCTGTTTTATAGTCGCACCGGTAGTGACGTCCGAGGCTGTCGCGCCGGCCAACTCGTTGGTGTTTTTTTCCATAGCGACCCCTAGAGGACGCAGTTCGAAGTTCCCTTGAAAGGGGAACTAGTGGTTAAAGTGCCACTCAGTGGTCAAATGCTGCAAAATGATCACGGCAGAAACGATCGTTTTGGTTGGCCACCTACTGTATGTACTGTATTATATGGATGACAGTCAGACATGATGTGGAATTGTTCAAATGAATTTCTGATAGCCTCCTTTGGAATGATTGAGCTGAAGCATTTTTATATGTAAAGAAGACAGTCTCTGTGGGGTTTTAGAGAGGATTCCAGTCAGGCAAGGAAGAGGTCAAAAGGGAGTCTGGCTTTAGCTCTTTATCTTGAGAGAGGGAAATCCCACTTTTGTTGTCCCTGTGACATTCAGAATGTGTGTCCTCCAGAAACCGTTTATCTTGGGTTACCTGCCTAAAGTTGAGAATGCTGGAGGAGTTATTTTTATACTGTCACTAGTTTATAAAATCGTCCGTAGAGGAGTAACTATTAAACCTCAGGCTTTGTGGTGACAGGTCTCAGTTTTATGATCATCCAGTGTGAGACTTAGGGCATCTTGTGAAATTCAGTTTCTTTTGCATTGTTTTAGCAAAATTCTGGACTGCATTTCCCAAAAGCATTGTAAGCTTTGGTGGTTTCAATGGGTCTACTCGTACGATGTACTTAAGCTTACGATGCTTTTGGTAAACGCAGCCCTGATCAAGTCTTCGGTATCTAAAACACCCCAAAATTTTACATCAATTTACATGTAGCAAGCAGGGTGGGGCTGAGAGTCGTGGGAACAGAGCAAGGAAGCGGGAACCTTCCATGAAACTCGAGGCCTCAATCCCTTCCCATGGCTCCTTGGCCCCATCCTGCACACAACAATGATGTTTGAGGTCTTTTTGATATGTGAAACACATTTTACACTGAAGACACATAAAAGGTCTCTCTCCAGTCTGAAGCCTCATGTGATTATTAAAAAGGTTTTGCTTTATGCCTGAAAACTCTTTCCACGATCATGTCACTAGTGTGACTGTTTCGTGTGATGGTAAGGTTTAGTTTTGTAGAAGTTCTTCCACACAGTTTGCAGGTTTAATCTCTTCTCTCTGGTGTGAATTCTCATGTGCCCGTTAAAGCTTGTTTGTCGTGTGAAACTGTTTTCCACACAGTTTACATGTGAACAGCTTCTCTCCAGTGTGAACTCTCTTGTGCCGGTTAAAGTTTCCTTGTTGAGTGAAACTCTTTCCACATTGAGGGCATGTGTAAGGCTTCTCTCCAGTGTGAATCCTCATGTGCCTTCTGAGGCTTCCTTTTTCAATAAAACTGTTTCCACACAGTTTACATGTGAATGGCTTCTCTCCAGTGTGAACTCTCTTGTGCCTGTTAAAGTTTCCTTGTGTTGAGTGAAACTCTTTCCACATTGAGGGCATGTGTAAGGCTTCTCTCCAGTGTGAATCCTTATGTGCATGTTAAAGCTTCTGTAAGGATCCACCCGCCAGCCCAAAAAGCGGAATCCAGCGGCCTGGTCGAAGGTTTAATGCGTATTCGGCTTTTTCTTTGCGCCTCTGAATTTATCAGGATTTAGTTTGAATTTTAGTCTAGCTCCATGTTTAATCCTGACTCCAATTTTTTTCCATTTCACGTGATCACTAAATTTAGGCAATATTTCTATCAAAAGCTTATCACAGATATCGATTGTTTATTAATTTAGATATTTGAGTATTCTGAAAAATCCCATACTTTCAATTATTCGTTCATTGCAGACCCGATATCGCTTTAGAAGTAACATTTCGGCCTATTGAATGCTCTTCTCGGACACAAACTCGTCAGTCTGATCTTAAACATTGGATGCAGGGTAAATATCTACCTTTAAGTCGGCCCGCGCCCTGCTTACTCGTACAAAAAGTATAGTTTTTATATATTTACGCAAAACTGCAACTTATTTAGACAGCGATAGTCAGAAATCGAAATGGACTCAATTGATGTGCCCCATGCTCCATCTATTAAACCTTTCGTATGAACAATCCTGAACACAGATTTGAGGTAATACCTTCGCTTTAATCTACTAGTAATAATGAATTAAGAATAATGCAGAATAAATCAAATATAACAATTTATTATCATTCAGGTAAAATGGTATCATGCAAATTACATAATGAAAATAATTATGAAGCCAATTTAGAAAGGATAGTGTAAGTGTAAATCACATTGTACTTGTGTTACAACTTTGCTTCTGCACAAAGACACTGTAGCCATATTGGGAGCGGCCAAGTGATCCATGCAGGAGGCACACAAAATTAACATAGTAACACATGTAAACAGTTATCCTAATTTAAGAAACATGGTCTAAAATGCATAGCAAAGCACTCAGGTGTTTTAGAGAATAAACTTAAACTAGCCAATGTGTACATGTAGTAGCACAAACAACTATACAGTGTGCTCTGTAGGCACAATGTGTTTAACACAATTACATAATAGTATACCTGACTTCAGGAAGATACATAGGTATGGAGCATATGAAATACACTCCACACTACGGGCTTTCTGGCAACAGAAATCGCGCAGTAGTGTTTTGTCCACTTCCCTTAAATACTCAGACCAGATAACAAAGAAATCTTCAAATCAGTTGTAAAAAACATCCTTTGGTTCTTTAGAGGCTCCCGTGATCACATAAGGGTCACACTGGCTGGAGATAAACATTCTCACAGACCCCTTAAGGGGAACACACCCCCTCCTCAGCAGAACACAATTCTACAAAAGTTTTCAATCTTTCTCATAATATAAATGACTACTTTGAAATTGAGACCAATTTACCAATCGCACAAAGACCTTTAAAATGATACCAAACATGAAAAGTTTACAATCATGAATCCTGAAGATATAGTGTTTTATGTGAGCGTAACAACTTTTAGTTACCTGGACCATGTGCCCTGGGGGGAAGGAGGGGTGAAGGTACCAAAGAACAAATGGTCTTTCTTCCAGATCTTCCTATCTGTTTGTTTGGCTCAACGAGGAGATCAAAGCCCATTGTTTGGTGCATCTGCATTTGCATTGTGAGAGTTCCTGAAAGTCTGGCTTCACAAAGAATTAATTTTCATAAGGAAATAATTTCACTCCTTACAGCCTTTATGAAATAAACAATAGAAAGTCACATTAGTGTAATTGTCAAGCCTTTTTACATCATTTGTTTTCACACAATCAAAAGTTCACTTTCCCGTCTACGTTATGTTTCACACAACTATTTTCCACTCTCTTGTCCCTCAGAATTAAACTCTTTTTCTTTTGTACTTCTTTAATGAAAAGTTAATTCAACCAAAAAGGAAAAATTCTGTCATCATTTACCCTTATGTGTAAACTAAGGTATTGCTAATATTTTTGACTTACTACTTTTGACTGTAGAAGTAATTAGATCACCATAATTTATTTGAAATCATGTGACTGCTAACGCTGGATGTAAAAAAAAAACTAGCAGTTTGTTAAATGTACTATTAAGATTATTACATTTCAAAAATCCAATTAATGAACAATCAATCTCTGCACACCTGACGGCAATTGATAGGTGCATAGGAGACAAAGACCACAAAGATCAAAACTCAAGGAAAAGAAAACAATTCCTGCACACTGTTAATTAGTACAGAAGTATCAAAAGGTTTAATGACATGGGAACGCCGCCGGATCGTGGGTCAGCATCGTTTAAGAACTACAACGGTATCTGATCATCTTCAAACCTTTGACTTCTGTAAACGATCTGGTGTAAGATTCTCTCTCGTGATCAGCTGGACGTTCATTTATGCCACCAAAAACAAAATGAGCTGGGGTCTCATTTATAAAACTATGCGTAGGATCTTTACTAAAAGTTTACGTGCGCCCAAAAGCCAAAAATGGCGTACGCCAAAAAATATTTCCGATTTATAAACCGTTCTTACGCACACCTGTAAGCAATGTTCCCTTTATAAATCACAGATCACCCGCAGATGTGCGTACGTGAACCAGCCTCATATCCCGCCCTGTACACGCCCATTTTTAACCATAAATAGTCAATGCAAATCACCTCATGATTGCTGATCAGCATGTAAAATGAGAGTGGAATCCCATATATACCTGGAAAACTGGCATGCGACCCGCCAATTAATTAATCCAAGAAAGTGAAAACGTGCATTTCTGTTAGCCTAATTTTAATAATGGCGACAGGTGAGAAAAAGAGGAAAAAAACGTAATTTCCTCAGATACTGAGATTGAAACACTTGTAGGGGAGGTGGAGGCTCGGAAAACTGTGTTATTTGGTGGCCACAGCAGTGGGGTCACTAATAAAAAGAAGCAGTGCGAGTGGCAAAGTATTGCTTCTGCCGTCAATTGTGTCAGTGGGACAGAACGGACAGTTTGCAGAATTAAAGAAAAAATGGTCCGACCTGAAGGTATACAAATTTTTTTTTTACCAACATATTACATTTGTGTTTTATTAGGCTATATACCTATATAAATAGCAATATTGATTTTCAAAAAGTTTTATTTACATGTGCTTACAGTATGCAAAATATGTGAAATAAAGATTCTCATTCATTCAAGGTGGAGGGCAAAGAGAAACTGTCCTCCCACCGCCAGAGCGTGGCTGCAACTGGTGGGGCCCATGTACAGCTGATCTCACATCAGTGGACAGCAAAATCGCGGCTATAATTGGGGAGGTCAGCGTGTGTGTGGTATTGTGTCGGAAAAGGAGGGAGACACTGACGTGACTGAAACCACAGAGGAGCAAGGTTAAACCGATTTTTAAATCATTAACGCTGTACATTTGAGTGTGTGGGGTGATAAATGGATAAATGTTGCCAATTGTTTGTCCTCCAGTCCTTCCGGAGTCTGAAGCTGTAAATGAACAGGAGGTTCAGGGTGAGGGGTTCTCAGATGCAGATGCACAGCGTCCGGCTCAAAGCAGTGCCCCTTCTGCGTCTGGCACGTCCAAAAGTGGTCCGGGTACTCACTGACGCAGTCCTGCAGTTACAGCGAGAGACAATAAACGCTGTCAACGGGGTTGCAGATGAGCTACGGCAGATGAGAGAAGTGATGCAAGAAATTGCACAATCATTAAAAGATGCAGTTAAAACATGAACCTTGAGTTTTGTCTTTCTTTACAAACGCCGCATGACACTCCTCACGGATTCTTGCACCTCGTTGATATCCCTCTTGTCGGCCAGGGGGCTGTGGCTCGGGGTCGTAATGCTGGGGTAGAGGGAGATCAGGAGGGAGAGGAATACCGTTTCTCAGTGCTATATTGTGCAAAAAACCACACGCCCTGACAATCTTGCACACTTTTGCTGGATGGTATAAAAGTCTGCCACCCGAGGCATCCAGAGCACGCCATCTGCATTTCCAGGATGCCGATGGCACGCTCCACAACTGCGCGGGCACGAGAGTGGACCTCGTTATAATGAGTTTCCTCTGCGCTCTGCGGGTTTAAAATGGGGGGTGAGGAGCCAGCGTCTCAGGGGGTAGCCACTGTCCGCCTGCAGGTTATAATTATATTAAAAACAATTGTTACGGTTTCTACTTTTTAATATTGTTAAACTCACCAAGAGAAGCCAGCCATCACGTACTGCGCCTGCATTTAGTCTGTTCCCTACACTGCTATGTGTCAAGATAAAGGAATCATGTGTTGAACCAGGCCAGCGTGCCACAATGTTTGTGAGGGTCATGTTGGAGTCACATATGATTTGCACATTAATAGAATGCACATGCTTTCTATTAACATAAGCAAATTCAATTTTCAGATGGTGCCCTTATAGCAACATGAGGTGCAGTCAATTGCGCCGATTACATTTGGGAAACCAGACATTGCTGCAAATTGCGTTTTAATTTCGGCCTGTTCTCGCACAGTGTAGGGGAACCTGATTGTATCGACTAAACCATATTAAGTATACCATTTAAAACGACAGATATTATGGCACTCAGGGACGGCTGTGATATACCAGACCTATAGGGTGAGATGATAGATTCCAATAGAATTATTTCATATACAAAAAGGTCTTAGAGACAAATTTGAGGATTACTTATAGTTTTTTTATATTATTAATTTACCTGTCTGCCAATTCCCGCTGGAAACAGCCGGTTGCCAAGAACCCCCGGAGTGGTGAGGACTTGTATTTGGACTGGGATGGCATGGTTCCGGCGTGTTGCCCTCTCTAATACTGGACCCAATTCAGCACATAGATCCAAGAGCACAGCTCTAGGGAATCTAAATCGGCTTATTAGCCAGTCATCATCATGGGCCAGGAAATCATCATGGTCCCTGAAAACTCGTTCTCTCCTTATTCTGCCATTAGCGTAATCCTCCAACAGTGCCAGGAGTGCCATCATGAAGCATTACATACCCGGGTCACCGGAGAATTTATATGTTTCTAGCAAATAGACTGATCGTTAACACCTTGACAAAATCACTTAATTAATTTGTGGGCGAAAATTTAAGACGAAAATGTTATAGTGAACACATGCTTCTTGACGGTTTTGTAATGAACACCGTAATAGTTAGGACCGATGATGAGTAGCGATTGTGCTTCATGACTGTATTTGCAGACTTTGACATTTTATGATATAGGCTATGTACATTAAGGAAAATATTTCCTTTTTACACTGTGTTCTGCAGTTTCTCTAATAAAAGGGTATTTCATGCTATTCTGTAGGCTATCACATGTATCGCGCCATGTCCTCCTGTGCTCCCGTTGTGGACAATGTGACTGTAAGGCAGCGCTGATTATTATTTTATTTTACTTTTAATACATTTTGAATTACGTTTGGATTTTACTAGATGTATATAGCCTAAAACAATCGGCACAAATAACACTGTTGGATTTAATCTTCATGATAATGTGGATATAACGTATGAAATGGAGTGAAAATTAAATGTCATTCATTCTTATAATCGTTCTTCTCACATTTATTTTCTACAATCTAACTTCAGTTCACGACCTCACCATCGGTGTCGCCAATTCCCTTTGTCTCCAGAATGTGCGTACGCACGGCTCAAAGTTTGCTTAAAGGTGCGCACATTCTCCCGTCAAGTTTGTTTTTTATAGATCACAACCTTTGCGTGGGAACTGGCGTACGTACGTTTCCAGCCCCGTTTTGTGCGTACGCACGCTTTATAAATGAGGCCCCTGATCATTCTGACTGAATCACTCGAGTTGGCAACATCTTGCACTTGGGTTTTTTGCTTTAATAAGACACTCGACGACGCTCTAGTGTAACAATGCCTGAAGAAGAAGCGGCTTGGCTTTGAAACGTCACGGGTTCACTAAGGTCGATACGTAGATGTGGAACTTCTCCTCGTTCTCTACGTGCTCTGTATCCCCCCACCCCCCACATGTGTCTGCTGTACGCAAAATATTGAAAAACTGAAATAGGGAACTTTATTTTTTATGTTGCTGCCACAACAGTTTCTGTACCACGTGTTCTTTCTTCATGTTGAGAATGAATAAAGCTTTATTATTTGGTCACTACACTATGAAAACCTTTTCTTTTGCAAGTTTTCATAGGAAATATTATGAAAGCTTGTCTTCCCCTTCACTTACTCAAGGCCTTATTACATTACTCCCAACCCTAGTATTTCCTCATAATTACAACAGTTATACTTTAGTTTACAGTGTCTTAATAATATAGAAGAAGTTATAACAGTATATCAACTAACTTGTTGATATACTGAATAAAAACAAACGGGAAATGGGAAAACAGGATCCATGTGCAGTCATAACATTTATTCAGACAAACAGAATAAATGTAATAGGATCATTACCATACATTATATTTCAATTTTCATAATGCACTATATACACATTTATTGAAATGTGTCATTTAAGAACACTCTTCTCACAGATCCATTTAGACATATAATCACATGAAAAATCAGCCCATCCTGATGAACAATTAATAGCACAGTCTTCCTCTTTTCCCTGATAGCTGTCTGGCTGTCCAAACGCCCAGAACCTGCATAAACAGATCAGCGTTAGTTCAGAGCTGCTTTCTGTGTGATATGATACTGACTGAGACAATCATTTATTACATAATAATCAGATCAGTTCAGTGATTTCTCACCCAGAGGTGATGCTGCTGCCATCAACCCATCTCCATCTGTCCTCCACTTCAATATCAGTCAGACCAATCCAGAAAAGTTCAGAACCACCAGAAATGATCTTCACAAAATCCTGAGAAGTCAAACAATAGCATGATTTATTAAATGAGCACTGACCCATTTCAGCACATTATCTTTCATTTAAAAACTAAACACCACGATCACACACACACAATCACACACACACACACACACTCACTTGTTCCTCTGTGTTGTTGATGATGATCAGATCTGCTGCTCTCTCTCTACAGTATCTTCTGCTCTCAGTCCAGCTCTTCTTCTCAGAGGAAATTAAGTAAAGACTGGATTGATGGCACTTCCATCCGTCTATAAACAACCAGATAAGACATGAACTAAACTTTGATCCACATCAAGTTACTGTAAAATGGTTGTTAGTTGTAGTAGTGTATATATTCTAGTAGTTGTTTATAATATGCTGTTTATGACTTTATTAATCATTTGTCTCGTTGATAGCTAATCTTTTTCTTATGTCACTAAATCAGTTATTGTAATTATTACAGGACTATTTATTACAGTTTTTCTCGATTGCTAACACACTATAACTGATTCATTTATCCCAACTTTCCAAACCATTCATTCAGTTCTCGAAACAAAGACGTTTCTCAAAACCTTTAACATTTCACCTGTTTTCAATTTGACCAGTATTTTCTGCTAAACTCTACACAAAAATGCCCTCATTTTCAACAGGTTTAACCATGTTCTCATTCAGAAAACACAAGCACACAATATAATAACCTCAAGCATCACTATATGAACTCAAACAGCACATATTTATCTATGTGTAAATATTAGTAACAAAACAAAACCAGTCAGAATCTCAGGATAATATGAACATGAACACATGGGATTATGTGCTTTTGAAAAATTAATCCTTGTGGTGGGAGACAAAGAGGAAGAGGAGGGGGAAAAGAAAATGAAAGAGAACGCTGGGTCAAAGGACATTTGTTCCTGTAGAAATACAAAGCTCTATAGTTGATCATGTTCATGGAGTGACCTACAGACTCATCTAGAGGGTTTTACACTACTTACACTTACAGTATAATTTCAGCACATCGTCACTGTACTTTAAGATGAGAGAACTTTTCACTCTTCTGTGTAGTAAATACTGTACACCCGCAAACTCATAACTGTTGGATTGATTTGTAGTAAAGTACTTCTTACATGTATTTTTGCAGGACTGAGAGACAACTGTCTAGGAGAGGCAGAGAAAGTCTAGAAGACTAAGAAACTGATAGACTAAAGACTAATAAACTGCTGGAGTATTGAACTGAATGGATGCTGAATTATTTATTTATTTGTTACTGTACAGCAACTGACTTCATACTCGATTGTGTCTTCATAATTATTTGGTCTTTTAACTTTTCTAGTGTTTTTCATCTACTGCAATATCTCTTTACAGTAGTGTAATGAAAATGAACTTTTCTTAAAGCTTATTGCTGAATTCTTCCCTCTATGTCTGCTGTATACGGTAAGAGACATTGACCTGCAGAATGATTCCTGATTCCTAAAAGGAGGTTTTAGTCACTGCTTTTTATATTCATCAAACTAGTGTTCACTAAGCAGTGAAGTAGTCTGTTTACTAGGCACCGTGTACTGTATTATATTCATTTGACTTCCCTAAATTATTATTAATAATTATAGACATGACATAATTAATTATATAATTATATCATATTATATCATTATTATATTATATAATTATATATACATAATTATAGCCACATGACAGATCCAGTTCACTCCACTTTAAAAACGGAGTCTGCTATGAAGCAAGTTAGTGGTTAGACTGAAGAAACTTACCTGCTAAACGTTTCTGAAGTTCATTTCTTTCTGATTTTAACTGGTCTCTCTCTTCTGTGAGGTTGGTGATCTTAGTTAGCAGCTGCTGTCTCTCTTGTGTGTAGTTTGTGCTCTTTGTATAGATGAGGACACACAGCACTATGACTGCAGTCAGCAGAAGAACACACAGCAGCACCAAACACACACCAGCTGCTCTGGAGCTTCTGATCTTCACACCATCACTTCCTGAAGATGATAGATATGATGTAACTTCCCCTCTTCCCTTCCTCATATCATACGACTCACATCTTCTGAAACATGTGAACTGTAGACTAACTTTACCTCTTGTCAGATGTTTATTAGTGTGGTTTTTGTCCTTGTGTTTTGTGAATAAATGCAGAGGAACAGTTCACTCAAAAATAGTTTCCTGATTATTTACTCATCCGAGATTCACTGTATATGACTTTCTTTCTTCAGCCGAAGATACATTTTTGGAGGTTTTGGAGGAAAATGTAAACGGGGCACAACATGAACCTTTTCTAAAGGTCAAAAATCCGTATTTAGGCAGCTTTAAATTAATCCTGAACTGTTCCTTTAATCTCAGTTACCTGTGTGTTGAGATGTTTGGGGTTTTGCTGTGTTGAAGTCTGTGTCTTTCTTAAATTTCATTTCTCTTACAGCCTCTGCACTGATGTAGATATCAACAATCCTTTCTATTCTGTCTTCTGAGTCCATTATTGAACACTCATCCACAAGACATTTATGGTGCAGTTGAAATGGTTACAGTCATATATATATATATATATATATATATATATATATATATATATATATATATATATATATATATAAATATATATTTATGGAACATAATTTTAAAATAAACCTTATAATTCAAATATTGAACTATATACTGAACAATATTCTTGATTAATCTCAGTTACCTGTGAGATCAGAAGACTGGATTCTCGTGGCGTTGAATCTGTGATCTCTTTTCTGACTTTACCTCTTACGTCATCCACATATTCTTAGACATGATCAATGTTGTTTCATCTTCTCTGCATATTTTCTGAGTTTTACCCTTTTCTGTATTTTCATTTACACTATCTGAGTGTTTTAGTGTCAGCAAACTAACGCTAGTTTCTCTCTCCTGTAGTGGACTGTGTTGTGTTTCTCAACGGTTTGTGTGGCAAGTATCTATGCAGAAAGGAAGTGTTTTTTGGAAATACTTCAAGTATTTATGTAAAAAGGAACTTCAACAGACATTGTTCAACACTTGTCGTTAGGCCTAATAATTACGCATTTCCATTTGAGTGATTGAGGATGGACAGCAAATACATTATGAGAGAGACACTATATAAATGTTGAGGATATACTGTATTTAGCTGAACATCTCTAAAACAAAATTCTTTAATTAAAACACAGAATCTGTTTGTGGTGGATGCAGAAGATGCCCCATTCTCACTCTTGAAATACACCAGGGTCATCATTTCACAGAATGATCCATCACTTAACTGTACAACAGAATTATTTCTCTTTTTTTTAGAGTCGTGTTATTACAGGAATGATAAAGAACACTGCTCATTGAAAAAAAAGTACATTTACTAATATTAAATATTCATTGAATTTACTACTTTAAGGAAAGTGGTTGCAATCAATTTATTTTAGCTACATTTAAATAAACAAATTTAGTTAACTAACTTTCAACATTTTGTTCTATTTAAATGTAACTTAAATTGTTTGCACTTACCTTAAAAAAAAAACCCAGTGTACATAAGTCTTTCATAGTAAGCCTACATTAAGCTTTTTTTTAATCTAATAACTGTTAACATGTAAATTGCATGTTAACACGTACCTACATTTTTTGGACATTAGCACCGCCAACTGGTTTAGTGCTCTTGTTCAAACACAGAGAACCTAACTAGATTAAGCTTGTAAATACCAAAAATTTTAATGTGAAAATACATGTTGAACAATGTATTTTTTCAGAATACAGGCTACAACTAGGCCTACATATAATAACTACAGCATGTTTTAAATGGGCCTATTTAGACAGTTCAAGCCCTGAAAGTCATGACCATTTTCACAATCACAATAGAAGTTGTGTAAGGATAATTACACATTTCCTTCAAATAGTATTTTCATGTACACTCCTACTGTAGCATATTTCTAAAGCATCTTTTTTATAACTTAACCACTATGCATTATTTGTTAGAGAGTCCCTTCTGATAACACATTAAGCCTTATGAATCTGAGATAGTTAAGTGTTTTTCGAAGTATATATATATGTACTTCACACACACTAGACTTTACACATTAAATTACATTACACATACTGATACTGAGATAAGGTACACCCGTGCAACACTTAGCCTTCCTTGTATTTATGAAAATACTTGTTTTTTAAGAAAGTTTTTGATTAAGGGTTTTGATATACAAGTTTTACCCCTCTACCCCAAAGAATTACATACAATACAATACAATACAAACAATGCAGCAAATATTTACTTTTGTATTTACCAATTTCTGAACTTAATTGACCATTTATTTACATCTGCTGCCTAGAATTTTTTCTACATCACAAAATATATATTTACTGTGCATTATGAAAATCATTATTAATGTTGAATCCATAGTTCTTCTCAAAAATCTCCATAGGCCTCTTACATTGTTGGTGATGTTGTTTAACAATGACATGCTCTTATTCCATTGAAAACAAACTTGGTCATACACCACAACGTTTTTGTACGGTGACAGATCGCTTCCACATACATATTATTTTTTCCACTCAATTATGTAGTAATAATGAGATCTTATGTCATTAAAACAACGTTTTCTCGTAATAACGAGATCTTATGTCGTAAAAACGACATATTTTCTCGTAATAGCAAGATCTTATGTCCTTAAAAGACATTTTTTCTCTTAATAAGATGCTATGTCGTTAAAACGACATATTTTCTTGGCCTTATAAGGACATGTGTAGTCATGTACAAAATATGCCTTTATCCACATAAAATAGCCTATCACGCATTTATCAAACTTCTACATTTAAAAATCTTAAGCAAATAGTAGCAGCCCCGAATCAGAGGTGAACCCCAGGCAAAATTAATCAGTGAGGCCCTTTTTTAAAATAGATTTTATATAGGCCTATACGTTTTTTTAAAAAATATAATATATGAATATAATAATATTTATTTTTTGTTAATAGTCTATATCTTCATAGATATAATTAAACAAAAAGTAGTCAGAACAGAACATAGCCTGAGTTATTTTTTACAAACATTGTGTTATTATTTATTTATTAACGAAATGTCAGTCTTCATCTTTATAACAGAAGATACAATAAAAATACAAAAATCTTCAAGATAGAGCCTACAATCTTTACATGTATAATGGATTGTCACCTTATAAACAGTCCTTTGTGTGGTGGAATAAGCAATGCGATACAGAAAAATATGTTAGCATCTTAACTGAAACTTTATTTTGTTATTTTATTAGTTCATTAACTAATTATGCTAACTCAGTTTAATGTAAGAGCTGGGAACTAATTAGGCTACTAATTAAATAATTCAACTATTAAATGTAGGCTATTGATTAGAGTTGCCATAGACTGAATATTTTTCCTAGTAGGCTAATCATTAATTTAAGCAAGGACTAATCGCACGCATAGGCCTACATATTACCGGCAAAAGTAGGCTAATGATAATAAATGTGTATGAAAAAATAACATAGCATTTTAATTGTTTATTAATAGTGTATTCTAAATCAGTGTAGGCTGCAAATTTATCTCCATGTAATCGCTGTAAAGTAGGCTAGATGCGCATTTCATACGGACAGGATTACATAATCAGATGGTATAGTATAGCCATTCCACCGAAAGGGTGCATTTCTGTCCCCAGGACATTATATGTATAAAATTGCATTAAAATTAACTCTAAAATACATTTTATTATTAAGCTACATGTCCAGCTTATTAAGCTAACCACAAATTTAAAATGTATAATTAAAAACATTAATAAAAACTACACAGAACACAAAAAATTGCATTTTCTGCATGCCCCCACTCTCTGTCTCTAAACTTTACCATGAAATATAATGATTAAAATGCTTCAGAAATCTTAATTTGGGCATAATTGAGTGGAAAGAATAATATGAATGAAAAGATGTTTTGAAATTTATAGAACTTGCCACTTTAACACTAGAACTACCGGAATTGTATAATGAGCGGGCATCTGTACCAGACTGTAGACTGTACCAAATGTCATTTTTGTTATGTCATATATTAAGCTATTGAGGTTTTGTCTTTAGACCCATACAACAATATTCTTGTAATAGGCTATAATATTACGGTCGGTGGTTATAGTCCGTGTCTTATGTTTCTTTCTGTTTCCCTTGTTTACTCTGGAGTCGCTCTACCTCTATGAGCGCGCAGCTCTCTTTCTCATAGGTTGACGGCGGCAATGAGGAGAAGAAACGAGAGAGAGATAGACTGCGTTCCAGATAGAGAAGCAGCGTCTTTAAGTTCTGTGTTACGTTTGTTTTGTTATGCTTTATGAATTATTTTCCTCATAGCCTAGTTGTAGTTGGCTATGTTAGATTATTCCAACCAAGCTTATTCAGTGTCATTAGATTTTGTTTAGGGAGAGCGGGGCACAACCTAACACATTTTGGTTTTGGCTCAATTATTAAAAAAATGAACAAGTTAGATTAATTTTCTTTTTTACACAAGCAACACACAAATCTCTGCTACAAATGAACACTTAAAGTTTTTTCTAGGACCTAACCATTAGCGTAGCCTACAGTTGCACGGAAAGTGACAGAAGTGCAAATGTTACAACTTACCTCATATGCGGGGTTACTTGTAACACTTGTGTGTAACACACACAATTCAGTACTATTTGTCTGTATAGTTTGATATTGTTTGTGCATCTAGATAGATATCCATACATTCATCCCTCATCCAGTCATCTTTATGGATCAATATAATGTAAGTGCTGCACAGTTTTTGCAATAAATAAATAAATAAATAAAATAATCAAATATTGTAATTGCAATTGAATTATTTTGTGTAAAACTATTATTAATAATAATATTATATATTACCTTCCCCTTTTAAAATAATTTGGAAGAGCTATAGACTGCCACCGAATATTTAAATATTACATTTTTTTCAATACAGTTTGACTTTTGGACTTAATAACGAGAGTTAGAATCGGAAACAATTCAGCCACCACATGAATCAAAATCCATTCAATGAATCCATCACTCACTTTCTAAACACCTGAAACACAAAACCAAATTTTCTAACCGCATTCACAGAACCTTTTGTGAAAATCAAACAATTGCCTCAAAAACATTTCAAACAATGCTTTCAGATTATACACACTCTGAACTGGGACTCTGAACTGACTTCTATTAGGCCCTTCTAGGGCTGCATGATGTGTCGTTTAAGCATCGATATCGCGATGTACGAATCCACGATAGTCACATCGCAGGATGTGTGATGTAAGCTGTCGTAGTTGATCTGTTATTCATTAACTGTACGGGCCAGCTGCTCCCCGGCCCTTGACGAATGATTTGTGGATTAATTGCACAGCTTAACCATCATAGAGTGAAAGTTTATCATTTGCATGTGTTTTTAAGTCACCTTCACCGTCTTCAAACAACACGAGTGCTGTCTTGCTCTCTCTCTCCCTCGCGCATATTAATCAAAATCAATTGACACGATGGTGTCGAAAAAAAAAAAAACACAAAAAAAAACCTATCCAGTGATGAAATGTTTTCTGTGTTGTCAAATCTTGTGCGATATCCTAAACTGCTGAGATAATTACACAACGCGTGCCGTACACGTCTGATTCGCGAACTAATGATTCCTTTGAACCGATTCAATTTAATGAATGGTTTAAACACCTGACCTGTCCAACACTGAACTCACGAGATGTCTGAATTGGTGTATAAAAAAAATCTGCAACACTTTACAATAATGTTCTATTTATTAAACTATTTAACTACATTATTTAACATTTACTATTACTAAACTGCACTTCTACAACATTGTTAATTTCAACATTTAGGCTATAGCCTTCATTGTTGAAATCAAAAGTTGTACAGTATTTGTTAATATAGTAAATGCACTGTGAAGTAACATTACCAAACAATGAACAGCTGTGTTTTTATAAACTAAGATAAACAAAGATTAATAAATATAGTAACAAAAGTATTGGTCATGGTAAGTTCATGTTAGTTAATATGTTAACAATTCAAACCATATCTTAAAGTTACAAACAAATAATTTACTCTAATTTAAATAATACTCTGATGTTTAAATCATTTAAAATGAGAATGTAAGTGTGCTCACCCCATTTTTGTTTGTAAGAAAAAATTAGATTAGATTTCATATCGCAATATGTATCACAGAAAAATAAAATATCGCAATGTCATTTTTTCCCAATATCGCACAGACAGAGAGAGAGAGAGACAGACACCCATGTGCACTCTCACCGTCTTTAAACATCTATATGCTTCAAACTAAGCGCATAATCTTAATCAAATGACAGTGCACAATGGCAAAAGGTTTCTCGTGGAGCACTCGTTAACAGATCTTTGTTAATGGTCATTTTAACCTGTAGCTTATAGCCTAAAGCAAAACATTAAAATCAAAAGCTGTATTTGGTACTGTGAACTAACATAAAAAATGAACAGCTGTATTTTTATTAACTAAGATTAACAAAGATTTATAAATAGCCCATAGTAATAAATGTATTGTTCATTGTAATTCATATAAGTTAGCAAATGTATGTGTTAAAATTAAATTATTTGTTTGAAAAATTAAACAAATAATTTGCTTAGTAAACCTCTTAAAATTAGTGTGCTTACCTGATTTTTTTTAATGGTTAGCAAGATTTTGCCTTCATAAACTTTAGTATTGTTATTTTAATAAAATGTATATGGTAGAAAATTAGACTATTAGTCAAAATAAACTTATATTGTTAAAATGGTTATTGCTCCGCAGTTCAGTTATATATCCATGATGATACGTGTGAACATTCCAGACTCTATCCTTAATAGATTTGACAAAATTATCAAGGTCTTTTTATGGGAAGGAGTTGGACTGGATCAAGATAGAACAGAACCTGTTCTCACCATTTCATCCCATTAGCATTCTTTCACAATGCTCTGGAGCTAAATGGGACTCAGATCCGATGACAATACATTAAAGACATGTTTGGAACAAAATTCATAAAGTCTGCAGGACTTCACATTATAAGCAGTCATATGCCTCATTGTGGAATAACCCAGAAATTTGTATAGTGTTACGTGCCTCCCCAGTCTAGGGGTCAGGGAGGCAGTAACAAGGACGTTTGTAACAGTTAGGCATCCAAGAACTCTCCTGTCCCAGCACTCCACAGAAATCACACAGATTTTTGGAAACACTCAAAAAGTGACTTTATTTGGATTAGTTCAAAGAACAAAAAGTGGAAGCATCAAAAAGGCTTCAGGAGGGGACAAGGCCCAAACAATAAACAAAGTTCTTGGGGGGGGGGTACTTTCTTAACCTTTCAAAGTAAGATTCAAAATGAATAAAGTTCTTACCTTACTCCCTGTCTAGACAAACACAGGAGAAAACATGGACAAACAAAAATGGCATCCGCCTCCCTACAGCTTCCCAAATTAACGAAATCAAAGTAGGTTAGGAATGGTTTAAACTCAAGGCTCTTTTAGTAAAGTCAAAATAAGTTAAGGAATATTAGCTCAACTGCAGTCCACGTCTGCTTAGGTTAACACAACAACAAGATACACGCACACACGCTAAGACTGTGAGGCAGGAGAAGAGAGTTTTGGCAGCCTGGAGTCAAAAGGGCCTCTGCAAACTGTCTTCTTCTTCTTCAGGTTTTAATGGCAGCTTGCATCCTTGACGTTGCATTACTGCCATCTTCTGGTTCTAGTTATTTCCCATATACTTTAGTCATCATATTCTTGTCATTAGTCCTGTTTTAGTCAGAAAGCGAATCAAGTATTTCACACCTTGTTCACTCCTACTGCAGTCCATTATACTCTTTACTCCACGTCCTGTTAGTCCTATTTTTCCCATGTCTTTTATCATATCTACCCTCTGTAATCCATATTTTGAACAATTAATAAGCACATGTTCTACAGTCTCAGGTATTTGGCACTCATCACAAAACCCAGTAGGATGTTTCCCCATTATATGAAGAGTGCTATTTAATTTATTATGCTCTATTCTTAATCTGGTTACAATAGTCTCTTCTCTTCTGTTTCCTGCCTTATTTTTCACAGTACCAACTCTATTTTTAATTGAGTATAAATGTCTTCCTTTTTTGTTCTTGATCCCACATTTTTTGCCATTCTTTAATATTTTTTTCCCACACTATACTCTTTCCTTCTGATCTTGAAAGGCTGATAACTGCTTCTATACTCTCTTTTTGAAGTGCTTTCTTAGCTATTTTGTCTACCTTTTCATTTTCTATAATACCCATATGTGCTGGGACCCACATAAATATAACATTATCTCCTTTATTTTTAATTCTTAAATAGGCAGACATAATATCATAAAAAACCTCCTGATGATTCTTAACCATACCGGTCTTGAGGCTCTGCAGTACAGAGACAGAGTCGCTGCAAATTAAAGTTCTGTTTGACTTATTGTATTCTATCCATTCTAATGCCATCAAAATGGCAAACATCTCAACAGCATATACACTTAAGTGATCTGATGTTCTCTTGCTCATCTCACTCTTCTGGCTGGGAATTACAATTGCAGCACCTGTAACTCCTGTTATCGGGTCTTTAGATCCATCTGTAAAAACTTGCTTAAAAGAAGCAGTGGTGTTTTGGAAACAATGGCAGCTTAAAGGGATAACTGTAATTGGTGATCT